>NW_006408702.1:6174295-6175199 GCF_000296735.1 Chrysochloris asiatica
CCAGTCACTTCCTGCCTTTATTTTGTTGTTGCTATGTGCCGTGGAGTTGGTTCTGACTCATAGCGAACCTGTACAGGGTTTCCAAGGCTGTAAATCTTTATAGGAGCAGAAAGCCTCATCTTTCTCCTGTGGAAGAGCTAGTAGTTTCCAACTACTGATCTTGAGATTAGCAGCCCGATTCGTAACCACTACGCTACCAGTTTCTCAAACTGTAGCAGGTTACTCTCCCCCACCCCCCTTCTTTTTTCTTCTAGTCAAGTTCTGATCATTCAGCCATCGTAGCCAGGTCAAGTGGGTACTATCTGCAAGTATGGGTGTTCTTGTGCATCTCCCCTCACTTCATATCAGCTGGACACTTCACTCTCCACTCGAGTTCTCTGTGGCCATGTCACTGCCTCTGGGCCCAGGAGTACGCAGGTCTTGTCATATTGCTGGCCATCCAGGTCTCCAACCAAGTTCATGGGGGTCTATTGAATGTGGTCAGGCTTAGCTCACAACTCCATTGCTGTTTTTTTCCACTTCTCCCTTATCGGTGACCAACATGGTCACCAGCCAGACCATATACCTGCTCATGTATTATCCTTGAGTCTCAGTCTTGGAAGGGGGTTTGCTCTGAGGGGTCCTGACCACTTGCCTTGATGGCTCCTAGGCAAACAGCTTACTTGTTCTTGTAGTAATTAATCAGACTGCCATTATTGTTTCTGATTTTTCCTGCCGGTCTTTCTTTCATGAAGTATCTTCTGTTCTTCTAGCCGCTTCAGGCTGGTCTACTCATCCTTTCCAGTGGAAATTTCCTACCTCAGTCAGTTTTGGATGGGGTTCTGGATTCCACCTGTGGTCTTGTGCAAGTAAAGGCTCCAAAGAAAGCCCTTTTTGCTGAGCAACTTCCCCTTTAAGGTATTGC
>NW_006408702.1:6186676-6187483 GCF_000296735.1 Chrysochloris asiatica
GTTCCGACTCGATGGCACCTGACAACAACAACAACAATGTTATGTATGTTAATCTCAGGTGGTTGTTATCTGCTGCTGTTGGTTCTCAGTCCAAAGAACACCCTTTAGTGCTTTGTGTAAAGTTGGTCTGGTCATTACAAATTCCTTTAATTTCTATTTATCAGGAAATGTCCAAATTTTGCCATCATATTTGAGGGACTGCTTTGCTGGGCATATGATTCTTGGTTGACAATTTTTTAATTTCAGTGCCTTTTATCTGTCATTCCATTACCTTCTTGCCTGCATGGTTTCTTTTGAGAAATCAGAGCTTAGTCTTACTGTTTCTCCATTGACGGTAACTTATCATTTTTCCCAAAAGAGTCTCAGGATTCTTTCCATGTCTTTGATTTTGGAAAGTGTGATTATGATATGTCTTGGTGATTTTCCTTTGGGAATGTATACTGCTGGGTGTTAATTTAACTTCTTGTCTGATTATATTTTCATCTTTCATAATGTTAGGGACATTTTCTTCCAACAGCACTTCAACAATTTTCTCTGTGCTTGCCACTTCCTGTTCTGGAATTCTGATCACCCGTGAGTTGTTCCAGTTCAGGGTGCCCCACATAATTCTTAGGTTTTCTTCAGAGTTTTTCATTTTTGTGTCTGATGGTTTTTCTAACGCAGTAGTATTGAGAGATTTATCTTCAAGCTCGCCAATTCAGGCTTCCGTTTTTTCACATCTACTCATCTGCCTTTTCAATGTATTGTCCATTTCTGAGATCGTAGTATTAATCTTCTAGATTTTTAATTGCAGATTTTGCATTGTTT
>NW_006408702.1:6188378-6243605 GCF_000296735.1 Chrysochloris asiatica
TGCTCACAAGATGGTTGAGCCGCATCTGACCAGCCATTCACCAGTCATTCTCTCTCTCCCACTGTCCCTGCTTGGCCTCTCCTCCCAGCAAGCACTCCATTCACCTCTGTAACCTTTCTTCTGAAGTTCAAGGTGTGAGAATTTTCATATGTGTCTGTTTTATTTTGTCTTTCATATATTTGTTATAGAGGGCCCATGTAATGCATCTGCCCAGTCCACCATCTTGTCGGAGTCTTGATCCATTGTTATTCAGCTAAGAGAAACCTCAGGGGCAAGTGTCAGTTCAAGGTTAAAAGAATATCTCATGGTGATAGTCTAAGGAATAGTCTCAACTGGTCCAGTAAATCTGGACTTTTAAAGAATCTGACTTCTACTCTCCTTCTCTCAGGATCCATCTATTGTGACCATAATCAGAACAGTTGATAGTGGTAGCCAGGCACCATCTAGTTCTTCTGGTCTCAGGGAAATTAGGCCATGATTAATATAGGATAAGCACCAAGATTTCCAAGCCTTGGAAACCTTATACAGAGTCATTATGAGTCAGAATGGACTCCATGGCACTTTACAATAACATGAGTCTTGCAGACTACTTTCTTCTCTGAGTAATTGGTTTCCTTCTTTCCCTTTTGTTCCAGACAAGTAGAGACTAATAGTTTTATCTTAGATGACCACTTCCAAGCTTTTAAGATCCCAGACACTACTCATTAAACTAGGATGTAGAAGATAAACTTAATGAACTCTGTTGTGGAAATTGACCAAATTGTTTCACAAGACTAAGATCCAAGTCTTCAAACTCAGACAAAATTTGCAAGATGTTTGGTTATGTATAAGAATCATCTGTAACTGAATTGGTTTAAAATTAGGAAAGGTAGGTGCTAGGGTTGTATTCTTTCATCATACTTATTCAATCTGATAATCTAAGAAGATGGATTATATGAAGAAGAACATGACATCAGGATTGGAAGAAGACTCAATAACAACCTGTGACATGCAGATAATATACAACCTTGCTTGCTAAAAGTGAAGAGAACTTAAAATACTTAATGACAAAGATCAAAGACCACAGATTTTAGTATGGATTGCAGTCTAATGTAAAGAAACAAAAATCCTCATCACTGGACCAATAAATAACATCATGAGATATGGAGAACAGACTGACGTTGTCAAAGATTTCATTTTGCTTAGATCCACTGTCAACACTCATGGAGACAGCAGTCAAGAAATCAAACAGCATATTGCATTAGGCTAATTTGTTGCACAAGACCTCTCTTAAAGTATTCAAGAACAAAGATGTCAGTTGGAAGACTAAGAAAGAACTTCAATCTTCATGGAAATCATTGTTGAAAACAAGGCTTCAGGAATTGCTGGCATATCAATTGAAACATTTCAACAAAGTGAAGCAATGCTATAAGCACTCAAATCTATGCCAAGAAATTTAGAAGACAGATACTTGATCCACCAGCTGCAAGAGATTCATATTTGTGCCCATTCCAAAACAAGGTAATATACTAGAATGCAGAAATTATGGAACTATATTATTAACATTACAAACAAATAAAATTTCCTGAAGACAATTTAAAAAATGGATGTTGGAGTAAATATTCAAGCTGGATTCTGATGCTTGATCTTGGATGAAAGCAAAGAGTACCAGAAAGATTGGTAAGTATGTGTTATTGACTATGTAAAGGCATTCCGCTATGTGGATCATAACAAACTATGGATATCATTGCAAAGAATAGGAATTCCAGAACACTTAGTTTTGCTCATGTGAAACTGGTACATAGAACAAGAGGCAATTGTTTGAAAAGAACAAGGAAATTCAGTATGATTTAAAATCAGCAAAGGTGTGTGCCAGGATTGTAGCCTTTCACCATACTTATTATATCTGTATGCTGAGCAAATAATCTGAGAAACTACTATATGAAGAAGTATGTGACATCAGATTTGGAAGATGACTCAGTAAAAACCTGTGCTATACAGATCACAGAACCTTGCTTGCTAGAAGCAAAGAGGACTTGAAATACTTATGATGATCAAAGACTGTAGCCGTCAATAGAATCGCACCTCAGTGTAAAGAAAACAAAAATCCTCACAGCTAGACTAATAAGTTTATGATAAATGGAGAAAAGTTGTCAAAGACTTCATTTTGTCTGGGCCCACAATAACAGAAGTGGCAGTCGAGAAATCAAATGGAGTATTGTATTGGGATAGTCTGCTGCAAAAGATCTCTTTAAAGTGTTCAAGAGCAAAGAGATCAGTTTGAGGACTAGGGTGCCCCTGATCTAAGTCACAGTATTTTCATTCACCTTGTAAGTTGGACAATGAATAAAGAAGACTGTAGAAGAACTGATGCATTTGAATTGTGATTTTAGCAAAGAATATTTAAAAGTACCATAGACTGCCAGAAGAACGAATAAATAAATCTGCCTTGGGATAAGTACAGTCAAAATATTCCTTAGAAGCAAGAATGGCGAGACTTCTCTGAACATATCATGAGAAGGGACAAGTACTTAGAAAAGGATATCATGCAAAGAGGAAAACTGTCAATGAGATGGGCTGATAACAATGGCTCAAAACAAAAAATACAATTGTGTGGATCGTGCAGAACTGGCCAGTGTTTCATTCTGTTGTGCATACATTTGCTATGCCAGAGCTGACATGCTGGCACTTAACTATAATAACAATAAATTTATTGAGATCATTGGTGATGATTAAGGGAAAAAAAAAAAAGTAGCACATTCATCTAGGTTTCTAAAGCATTGCTGCAAAGAACCAGGTTTGGTTAAGATCACACAAAAGTATCATTATGCAAACCTGGAACATATTCTAGGCCCAGGACACCCTATTCCTGCTTGCCAGGTGCTTGAATGAAAACTGAAGGTTTGTTAGGGAATTCAAGGAGCTCTGATAGTGTAGTGGTTACAAATCAGGCTGCTAACCTCAAGATCAGCAGTTCGAAACTACCAGTTGTCCCATGGGAGCAATATGAGGCTTTCTGCTCCTGTAAAGATTTACAGTCTTAGAAATCCTATACAAGGTCACTATGAGTCAGAACCAACTCCATCTCACACCACCACCACTAGGGAAATCACAACCAGGAATCTAAGAATATCATCCCCATTTAACTCATATTATCCCCTGAGAGTTAGCTAAAGAGGTAAAATGACAAAAAGGTCACTGAGCACAATCAAATGTAACATTCCAAACTTAAAAAAAAAAAAAAAAAAAAGATGTAGAGCTGTTGTCTTCCACTGAGGATGATTTTGTCCTGCTCTTACCACAGGACATTTGTCAAGCTCTAGAGATATTATTGGTTGTCACAAGTGGAGGAAGTGCTGCTCACATCTTACTCTAGGTAGGGATCAGGGATGCTCTTATAATGCACAGGACAGTACCCGCACAGCAGGGCTGGAGCTGGGAAACCTGATATTGATAATTAATGCCTCCATCCTGTTGTACCACTGTAGGAGAAGCACTAGACCACAAAGTGGTTCAAACTCACCAGTCACTCCTCAGAAACACTTTACAGGGTCGTTATGAGTCAGAACCAACTCAATGGCACTTATCAACAACAATCTTGGTGACCAGAACGCATGGAGCAGTTCTAATCTGTAAAACATGGTTTAGCCATGAGTCCAAATTAACTCAATGGCATTGGGCTTGGGTGTTTGGATTTTCCTAATGGAGACACACAAGACTTTGCTCTCCCACTCCATTCCTCCTCACTTCCTCACTTGTCCTCTATTCCATGATGAAACTCCACACATTGGTCCTACTCACCTTTCCCTGCTGGTCTGTTTTGATCTCCCAGCCTCTGGGCAATTCCAGGCGGGTATCTGCAAACATGTTGATGAAATTCACCAAGTCCCGGTTGTGCTGATAGCGTTCAAAGTTGCGGGCATCCCGACGGACTTTCAGAATCATGTGTTTTAGGCAGGTGCTACTGGTGAAGACCCGGTAGGCACTCTGAGAGGGTGCAGGGCAGGTTGAAGTTGAGAGAGGATTAGAGAAACAGATCAAGTACATGTTAAGTGACTTCATGTGGTGTAGTGATTGGTACATAGTGATTCATTATGATCTTCTAGGTGGAGGCCTCAGAAGCAGAGATTTGCTTATCAAGTGAATGCTTATTGGTGATCCCAGCTCTGCCTGACTCCTCTGTAGCCTGGCACAGGTGACCTCGCTCACTTAAGTCTCCCTCTACCTCTGCCATCATGCCTCTCTTTTCTTCACAGTTTTCTCCCTGATACCAATGCAGACATCTGCCCTTAGTCCCCTTAACTGTGTAAAATAAGGAATATTGACTTAGGGTTCCTAGAGATTTCAGAGATTTGTCAATTTCTTGACACCTATTGAAAGAAAGCACGTGTGTGTGTACAGTGATTGGGAGAATGAGAGATCAAGAAAATTTCAGGAGTTTCTAGTCTGTTTGTGCCAAAGAACATTGTTATAGTGCAGAGGGTGTGTGTGTGTGCAATGTGTTTATGTTGAAAATGACTACATTAGCTAGAGAAGGCTGGCCCATTTGTTTTTTCTGGCTCAGGTCCCACCTGGGTGCCCAGGTTTAGGGTATTGATATCTGCCATTCTGGTTACTCCTTTGTGATTCATCAATGAGCCATTTTGCAGTTGAAAGGCAGTGTGGTGATCTAGCTCTTATTACTAGGTGTCTAGAGGCTTCTCAAATACATCCTACTTCAAGCTGATCTCCTCTTGTTCCCCACATCCTTCTCTCAATCAGACTTCATGCACCTGCTTAATGCAATCAACCCCAAATACACACAGGCATCCAGAGCAGTAACTTTCTTGAGTGCTTTACTTTGTCTGCCCTGCATCACAAGCATCACAAACAGTGCCAGATTACCCAACAAACAAGGTAAGCACAGGCATATTGGTGCTTACTCACTAATTTAGAGTGAAGATTTTCACATTTTTTTCACCACATCAAAAATTCTGCTTCTGGATATGGTTGGTAACTGTCTCTCTCCAGACCCAACACCTTCCTACAGAATTAAAGCTTCTTTTCTAATTTACTCAGTAAGCAAGGTAAGCATGGCCTTGCTCAATACAGATTATTTACTCATCTGGGTGTACCTTGCTCACTGGGCACTCTGTCTCTGTTCACAAATACTGTGGATTCCACCTCAGAAAGAGCTAGGAAATTGAGCCAGTGCTCTGTCCACTCCCAGCCTTGATCACCTCTACTTGAATGTTGATCAGCTTCTAGTCTTCCATTCTCCTTCACAATTCTGTCAGAGAAAGTACTTCCTAAAAGTAACCTGACCCTGTAGGAGCAATGTCTCAAGTCGCCAATGATTTCTTGTTGTCTATGGAAGTATATCCAAAATGCTTTTCATGACTTGCAGGGGGCCTTACTACTTCTCCAGCCCTCCCTCCCATCTTGGCCATCATTTTAACCACACAGTTGTGTCATTTATAATATGTCAGTCACTCCACCTGGAATTTCATCCCAATCCACTTTCAACCTTCAAGACTAAATCTTTTCTCCCCTGCCTGTATCTGCATTTGTCTCCTTAGGAATGCTGCTGGGTTTCCATGACATTTTTGTTTCTACTTCAGTTCAGTCAGGTCCTGTCCTGTCATGTTAGACTGATCTTTTTACATGTTTGCTGTTCCATTAATTGACGAACTCCTATTCTGATCTGTCTTTGTAATTCCAGCACCTAGATCTATGGCTGAACTGCAGTAAATGTTTGTCAAATGGAAGAATTAATGAATGGGGTGATACCATGCCATTATTTTCTTAAAATTCCCCAAGAATGGAGTAAAAAACAAACAAAAAAATTACATGTGTAAAATCATGTAAGATGTAACTTAAGCATGTTATTTGAGAAGCGAGTTATATTAAGAGGGAACTTGGTTATTTTTCTAGGAGAAATCTATTTTAAAATCTTTTTATAGATTTAAATTTAAAAAATAGCTTTATTATTTGTTTCCTAGTGAAAATGATTTTTATAAAATGATTCAGATAGAATGGCATCTGGCTACTTAATAATCTCGTTCCTTTAATTTTTTCAATAATAAAAATATGTATTTGTTAGGAAGCCTTTTCACTTAACTAATTTGAACCTATACAAACTAGACAAGGCAAGAGCATCCTCAAATCCAGCCTTTTTTTCTTTTTTCGAAAGTCACAAGTGGACAAAGCTATCTTCTCTTTCTTATTTCTTGCCCTGGGTAAGATGTTCCCTTCTCTAATCTTCTAACGCTTCCTCCAATATCTAATCTTTGCAAAGCTGAGCTGTGGATCATGACAAGGTCAGGCCAGGACCTATTGTTTTGCAGCACTCACGTAATTGGCATGCAGAACGGTGAAGAACTCGGGGTTGGTGATGAACTTGACAGCTGGGGACTGTAGCAGCAAGGTGATTTTTTGTGAGTTCACTGGAGAAAGTGACCCTTCTCTCCTCAGATCTGGAGAAAGCAAAGCAAAGTGATAGAATATGTTGGAAAAAATCATTTCAAACCTAGGCTTGCTGTCCACACATCTTCTTCCATATGGCAACTGCCTGTGGATTTTAATAGTCAGAGGACCAGGGGTCATGGAACTTAATGTATCTCCGCGTAACTTTAGTTAGGGTCACATCCTTTAATATCTTCTCCCCTTTATTCCAGTCATGTTTTCTTATTTTCTTGATATGTGGCTAACCATGTGGTGCTGTAGGGTAAGCACTGAACTGCTAGAAAAAAAAAAAAAAAAAAAAGGTTGACTGCTCAAACCCAGCAGTCACTCCTTGAAAACCCTATACAGGGTCACTATGAGTCAGAACCTACTCAATGGCACTTAACAACAACAACCATAATTATGATAAATTTTTGGACAGACAATTATAATTCCCACCCCCACCCCACTCTACGTTCACACCCATTTTCAAAGCGACTGACTGTACTTCCTCCGCTTCTTCAATTGACTGCCTTTGTGTCTTGCTTTATCCAGTGGAAAAGGCAGAAGTAATCATGGGCCTGTTCTGAGCCTAGACCTCAAGAGCCTTTAGTGGTTCTACCCTCTCCTTGAAAACCTACAACTACTGTGAGAACAGGCTTCACGTAGCCTGCTGGAAGATGAGAGGCCACAATGATCAGGGACCAGCCAGTCCACAGCCAATTCCATAACCGAGCAAAAAAAGATGGGTGCGCTCAGCTAAGTCCAGAGGAACTGCCCAGCTGAGCTTAGCTCAAACTGCCGAATTGCAGAATGGTGGAATAAATCAACAAAACCCAAGCCAGTTGCCATACTGTCAACTCTAACAATGGTGACCCCATGTGTGTCAGAGCCATGGGTTTTTAATGACCATAATTTTTAGGCAGTAGCTTGCCAGACTTTTCTTCTGAGGTAATTCTAGGTGGATTCAAACTACAAATCTTAAGTGGAGAGCTTAATTTGTTGCATCACCTAAGGACTCTTTGTTGTTGTTGTTAAGTGCCGCTGAGTCAATTCTGACCCATAGCAACCCTGCATAGGGTTTCCAAAGCTGTGAATCTTTACGGGAGCAGAAAGCCTCACCTTTCTCCCCGGGAAGTGCTGGTAGTTTCTAACCTCTGACCTTGAGATTAGAAGCCCAATTTGTAACCACTCTGGTAGCGTAGTGGTTACGAATCAGGCTGCGAACCATAAGGTCAGCAGTTCGAAACTACCAGCGGTTCCGCGGGAGAAAGATGAGGCGTTCTGCTCCCGTAAAGATTAACAGCCTCGGAAACCCTGTGCAGGGTCGCTATGCTCCACGGCACATAACAACAACAACAACAACAACAACAACAACACTACCAGAGCTCCTTTAGGACTCTTTGGTGGGGTAAAAAATATTATGCTTATTTTAACACTCTAAATTTCAGGAGGCTCATTGAACAGCAAAGGAGAACTGGTCCAAAGGCAAACCCAGAACTATATTTTCATCATTACCTGACTATTTTATTATAGCTCCCTCAAAGGTAGAACAACGAAATTAATCATTGTAAAACCAAGTCAGTTTAGCTAGTCAGTTAGTTCTAGTAAACAATGTTTTTAGTGGAGCTCTGCATGTGCATCTGAGCTCTGCCATGACCATGCCCACTACTCGGCATTGCCGGGGAAGAGACCATCACACAGCCTGTTTTCTCAAACTCTGTTTCTAGTACCGTTTTCTACAAATAACTCCGATGCCATTTATGTCAATTAAAAAAGAAAGTATGTTATTAGGATGTCACTATGATCATTTTAGGAGCCCTGATAGCATAGTGGTTGTGAGTCGGGCTGCTAACCTCAAGGTCAGCGGTTCAAAACTATCAGCTGTTCTGCGGGAAAAAGATGAAGCTTTCTGCTCCTGGAAAGATTTACAACCTCCAAAATCTTATACGGGGTCACTGTGAGTCAGGACCAACTCCAAGACATACCAACACGACACCACCACCATGATAATTTTATAGCATTACAGGCTTGAAAAGTGGAAGCAAGTTTACTATGCCACTGGCATATCCTCATCAGTGTTCCAATCAAGCAGAACCAAGGAAGTGAAAACCAGACCTTTGTTGTTGTTAAGAGCCATTGAGTTGGTTCTGACTCACAGTGACTGTACATTGTTTCAGAGAAGTGATTGGCGAGTTTGAACTACCAACATTACGGTTTGCAGTCCATGCTTATTCTACAAGTCCATGCCTAAGCCACTGAAGTATTGACACAAACCCAATTCAAGCCCTTTGAATCCATCCATGCCCCTATTTCTAGGCTCCCCAAGCCAGGGTGAGGACTGCTTCTTCTCCGTGAATCCTCCTCTTTTTAAATGTTCTGGAAGGAAATACCATTCTGTTTGCTTGCCCCTGGTAGGGGCATACCTTTCTCTTCACCTTAGTTCTATGCCCATCCCACTGCTCTTTACTCAGAGAGCATGCCTAGCCAATGAGGTAGACAGGGTAAGAAGCACGCATGCCCATCCCACAGCCACTGGGAGTCATCCAGGGTTCCTGGGGACTCCTCTTCCAGTACCTAAACTTGACTGAGAAGATTCAGCCTCTGAGTCACTTCCACCACCTCCTCCTCCACCGCCACCTGCTGGGACTTGCTCACAACTTTGGCTTCCAGAATCTTCCTCAGACCTTTCTGTTGCGATGGTTCGCTGGATATTCTGGTACCTAAGCATCAGAAAATGCAAAGACAGGAATTAACTTTGGCTTGTTTGCTTATTTGGGGTTGAAGATCTGAATCAGATAACTGGAGAAACTGTCAAGTATTAAAAATTGTCTTGAATATCAGAAAGAAAATGTTTTAAATCCCCACAAGGTACACAAAAAGAATTTGTTGTGTGCCGTGGAGTTAGCTCCGACTCATAGCAACCCTACACAGGGTTTCCGAGGCTGTAAATCTTTATGGGAGCAGACCACCTCATCTTTCTCCCGCGGAACCGCTGGTAGTTTCGAACTGCTGACCTTGCGGCTCACAGCCCGATTCATAACCATTGGATAAGCACTGGGCTGCTAACTTCAAGGTCGGTGGTTCAAACCCACTAGCCTCTCCTTGGAAACAAAAAGATTAGCAAGACAAATATTGCTAGAAGATATCTTTTTGTTTTGAATGGGCTTCAAGTATGATTATTTTTCTAAAAATACATTTTTATTTTTAAGAGTAGTTTTGATGTGATGATAGTTTACAAATAAACATAAACAATAACTAATCATACGAAATAGTTTGTGCCCTACATTGAATGAAATTGGGTAAATCTAAAATAATGCTGTGGAAAGTATATAAAAATGTTACCAAGATATCAAATTATCACTACATCACTGTTACAAGACTACATACTAGAAAAAATCAGTTCCATTCCTTATTTTTATCTGACAGGCAATTGCTAACTTTCGTCAGATGTAGGGGAAATAGTACACACTAAAAGCATGCTGGCAGACAAACAAATGTGTTCAGTTTATGCAAAGACTGCTTTGACTTTTCTTCCCCAATTGAGAGTTTAATCAGTTGGTGAGCCAGCCAGTCACCTGGTCAGGGTATTAATTAAATGTGATGCCATAGGTTAAGCATTGAACTGCAAGTTATTTGAATTACAAGGCTTGAAACTCACCACCCGCTCATCGGAAATCCAATACAGGGTTTCTATAAGTGGGAGCTGACTTGACGGCACTTACCAACAAAACCCCACACAACCTGGTGTGGCATTTTAGGACAAGCACTAAACCTGCTAACTGCTGGTTGGTGGTTCAAACCCACCAGAGGTTCCTTGGAAACCCAATACAGGGTCAGAACTGACTTGCTGGTACTTAACAATAACAACAGATAGCAAACAGCATAATGAATGAAGAATAAAATGGAAGTTGACAGTGATGTAATCCTACATGGATCAACCATCAGTATCAAGAAATCAACCAACTTATTGCATGGGGGAAATTTGCTGCAAACTGCTACTTTAGACTTCTAGAAAGGAGATATGCCACTTTGATGGCTAAGAGATGATCCAAGCTATGGCCATTTCATGGAAAAGCTGGATAATGAAAAAGGAAGGCAGAAGAATAATTCATACATTTGAATTGCTAGCAAAGAATATCAAATATACTGTGGACTGTTAGAAGTAAAAAACAAAACAGTCTTGGTGGAAATACAGCCAGAATGTTCCTTACAGGCAAGGATAGTGAGACCTCAACTCTCTTACTGTGGGCACATCAGGAAAGACTAGGAAAGGACACCATGTTTGGTAAAACAAAGGCTCCGTAAAACTCAAGGAAGCCCCCCAGGAACAGGACTGACACACAGTCTCAACAGTGGGTTCCAGAATCCCAATCAATGATTCAATGGAGGTGGCACAGGGCATGCAATGTTTCATTCTGCTCTGAGCTGGAGCTGACAACTTGATCACAACTAACACCAACTACTACAATATGCCTGTGTTGGACTTTCAGAGCAAAGAAAAAAACAAACTACAAAATGATATTTACCTTTGAACAGACACAGTCAAGATGGAACACACTCATTTAACACACTCTGGTAGCGTAGTGGTTATGAATCGGGCTGCGAACCTTAAGGTCAGCAGTTCGAAACTACCAGCTGCTTCGCGGGAGAAAGATCAGGCTTTCTACTCCCGTAAGGATTTACACCCTCGGAAACTCTCTACAGGGTCGCTATGGGTCGAAACCGACTCGATGGCACTTAACAACAACAACAACAACAACATCTTTAGTTGATCATTTAAAATACCTATTACATTTGCTGCTTGCTAAATTAATATTTGTAAAAGTACAGTTCATTAATTCTGGCCATTCTGAAAAGAGTTCGTTCAGAAAACAGTTTTGCACTGAGTCCGATTTAAACTTCTGGCACACCAGTAGGGTGGGGGACAACAAAGATGCATAAGAAAGTAAGAACTATAATAGAGGGTCTTATAGATTGAATGGAGTCCTGGTGTGGCACTGTAGGATAAACACTGGACTGCTAACCACAAGGTCAGTGGTTCAAATCCACCAGTAGCTCCTCGGAAACACCATCCAGGGTCGCTATGAGTCAGAACTGACTCAATGGCACTTAACAACAACATAGATTCAATGGTGTCTCCCCAAATGATACGAGCATAATCGTGTTTATAAATAGGCTTTTTGAAGATGGTGTAGGATGTGTACTAATCCTATTGGAGTTGTTGTTGTTATTGTTGTTGTTAGGTGCCATCAAGTCAGTACCGACTCATAGCGACCCTATGCACAACAGAATGAAACACTGCCAGATCCTGGGCCAACCTCACTATTGTTGTCACGCTTAAGCACGCTTGAGCCCACTTTGCCAATCCTTATCACTGGAGTGGTGACTTCTAAAAATGAACAGGCACAGATACAGACAAAGGAAGAATGGAGGCAAAGACAGTTGCAAACTAAGGAACACGGAGGCTTGCTGGCAGTCCCCGGAAGTTAAAAGAAAGGCACGAGAACTCATAGAGTTCTCAGAAGGCATCAACATGGTCATTCCCCTGATTTGGACTTGTAACCTCCAGAAATGTAAGATGATAACTTTCTGTACTTTTACATCCCTTTCTGCTTTCCACACTACCTCCCCTACTTTACAATACTTGTTACAGGAGCTCTAGGAAATTAAGACAGAGTTTGCACTATTATGAGATCACAGAGGAGGAAAGCTTGCCAGTCACCACAAGAGAGAAAAATGAGACTTTCTGCTCCCTCGAGGATTTAAAGCCTCAGAAACTCTATATAGGATCACTTAGAGTCAGAGCTGATTGAATGGCACTTAACAACAAGAGGAAGAATTCAGTGACTCTGTGTGGAGAATTCACAGATCGTGTGCTATTTGGGTTTGGCCTTGGAGGGTTAGGAGATGGTTACCAGGTAGAAGGCAGGCATGAGGAACTTCCTTGCCATGGGAGCATGTTGCAAAGACATAAAGGCCTGGCAGAGTGTGCTGTGTTTGGGCAGTTGCTGAGTTTTACCACAGTCAACTTAGCCTCCCCAAACCGCTTACATGCTGTTATTGCACACTCTGCAGTTGTCCATATACTCTGGCACAAACAAATGTGATATCCACAAGCACTGGTCATGCATGAGCCAAGGAAATTTTCTTCTTGCAACACAGATGCATATCTATATTGCCATGAGTATTATTATCTTGTGATAATGGCAGGATATCAAAATGTGACCCTGTGCATGATCTGAGATAGGTAAAAATCTGTAATATTATTCACTCATCTATGCCAAAAAGGTTGAAAGACAGTTATCTGGCTAACCAAATAAAGAGATTCATTTTTGTACCTATTCCAAAGAAGGGGGAGCCAACAGAATGCAAAATTATTGAACAATATCATTAATGTCGAATGCAAGTAAAATTATGCTGAAGATGATTAAAAAACCATTGCAATAGTACATCAACAGGGTCCTGGCAATTCATGAATTGGAAAATGTAAAGAAGCATGAAAATGGATAGTGGACACTGCTTGGAAATGGTAATTCCTTACTCAATAAATCTATTAAATTTGTGTTATTTAAGGAAAAAAGATAAAATAAGTATTTATTTTTTGTCTTTTCTCGTTACTAAATACATCTGCCGTTCCAATCTTCTCTGACTTCTCACACTGCCAGAAATTCAAGTTGGATTCAGAAGAGGAGGTAGAATCAGAGGTACCATCATATGAAACTTGGCTGACAGTAAAGAATAACAGAAATATATTTACCTGTGTTTTACTGATGATGCAAAGGCATTTGACTTTCTTATGGATCATAATAAATTATGGGTAACAGTGTGAAGAAGGAATTCAAGAACACTTAATAGTGCTCATGTACAACCTGTACATAGACCCAGAGGAAGTTATTCAAATAGACATGGGGAGACTGTGTGGTTAAAATCAGAGAAGGTATGTGTCAGAGTTGTATCCTTTTGCCATACTTCTTCAATTTGTATGATCCTTTCATCAGTCTTATTCAATTCAGTAAATAATCTGTAAAATTGAAGTGTAAGAAGAAGAATGTAACATCAAGATTGGAGGAAGACTAAATAAGACTTATTTATTTGCAGATGACACAACTTTGCTAGCTGAAAGCAAAGATGTGAAGCACTTACTGATGAAGATCAAAGATTTCAGTACTGATTATACTGCAACATAAAGAAATCCTCATAACTGGACCAATGAATAACATGATAAATGGAGAAAAGATGGAAGCTGCCCAGGAGTTTGTTTTACTTGGATTCACAGTCGACTTTCATGGAAACAGCATTGAAGAAATCAAACAATGGGTATTGGGCCGATCAAATCAAGCATTGGGCAAATCTTCTGCAAAAGATATCTTTAAGCAAAGATTTCACTTTGAGAACTAGGTGTTCCTGACCCAAGCCATGGAATTTTCAATTGATTCATATGTATGCATTTGAATTATGGTTAGTGAAGAGTATTGAGTATAACAAATCTGTCTTGGAAGCCAGAATGCTATGCTCCTTAGAAGTAAGGATGGTGAAACTTCATCTCATGTACCTTGAACACATTATCAGGAGGGACTAGCTTCTGCAGAATGACTTAATGCTTGATAAAGTAATGGAAGACCCTCAAGGAGATGGAGTGACATAGGAGTTGCAACAATGGGGTCAAACATAGCAATGACTCGGATGGACATGGGGTCACTATGAGTAGGAATTGACTTGAGGGCACCGAATAACAGCAGTATTACTTTCTGTGGCTGCAATCAAATTACACGGCAACACTTTAAATGCTTAGAAGCAACAGATGAAGATATCTATTGAAGACCCCGATTATTTATCTGGAGATTATCTGATCTGCCTAAGTAGGCTTTTTCACAAGAAAAAAGCATTTCCTCAACTTGCTAAATTTCTTCCCTTTTTATCTGTCCAGATGGATTCAGCAAATGCAACTTTCAAGTCGGTGAAGTGTAGCTGCCTTTCCAGCACATTCAGCTCCACTGGAGGGCAAAGAATTTTATGTATAAAACACTAAAACCTCTCTATAGGCATGGCTGGACATGGCTTTGTCCTCATTTTTATAATAGGCAACTATTTTTATATTATACCACCATAGGTAAGTGATATGCCACGGACGTTCATGGATTGAATTTTATGCCCTCGGTCAAGTTGATTCCTTCAGTTCCAGATATGTCTACAAAGTCTACATGTATATTTCAACTTCAGTTTTCAAACAGCACCTTTTATAGCTATAGCCTGATGTTCTCCCTTATTTCTCAATCTATAAGCAAATTCAGTTTATCTGTTCTGGCAAGACAGACCTGCATGAAATATGCTTGCTGCCATCCTCTACATTATTAGCTAAAAGAGCTTTGTTGCAGTCACCATTAAAACACACCATTTGGTGTGTTTTCATCTGATAAACTGGTTACCACAAGCTCATCTTGTAATATGCTATGTTTCTGTGGGAAAAATCATAGAAGACTATACTACCAATGGTTCTCACAACTGATTTAAGTACTAGGCTGCTGTTGTTATTGTTGTGTGCCAACTCATGTGACCCTAGAGGACAGTGGAGAACTGCCCCATAAGGTTGTCAAGGCTGTTATCTTGAGTGGTTCAACAGGTCTTTCCTCCTGCAGAGCTCCTGGGTGCATTTAGTTAGCTGCTGAGCATTTACTGAGGAGGAAAAAGAAAGTTAAGCATTGTCTAACTGTCTATGAAATAAAAGAATATCCTGGTGATCGTCACCAGGATGTACAACAGTAGCCAAAAGCTTGCATTTTTGTTTGTGTATTTTTAATAAGATTAAACAGCCCACTTTTATTCCCCCCTCCTGGTCAATATAGTTATGTTTTGAAGAACATTTGCTATTCTTCTTAATGTGTCCCTTCCCAGTTCATAGTGATCCAGTATATGGCTTCTGAGGAGGAGCTGATGAGTTTGAACGACTTATCGTGCAGTTAGCAGTCCAGTGCTTAACTGTAGCACCACACCAGGATGCCTTGCTATCATGTTGTTGTTAAGTGCTGTCAAGTGGTTCCGACCCATTGCAACCCTGCATAGGGTGTCTGAGGAGCAGCTGGTGAGCTTGCACCACTGACCTTGTGGTTCAAACCGACTTTGCAGCTCAGCACATTAGTCCATAGCGCCACACCAGGACTCCGTGCTATCATGGATGTGAACTAAAACCTTATTTCTCTCTTTTTCCATGTCTCTCTCAACCATTCCTATAGCTTCACAGTACTTACTATGTAAACAAGATGGCATGTAGAAACAATTTCAATCTAAAGTTAAGCATGAAGTTTGCATTCCTGACAACTGGAAGTGTCTCAAAGCCTCTCTTCTAGACTTGAAGAAGCAAAAGTGGGATATGGCACTATTTGTAAGCTTAAAGCCTGGGAGACAATGCTTTGAGTTCAATCTGCAGGTTTAAAAACAAATGACATCTAAATAATGATGTAAGCACAACCTTGGAACAACAGGGCTCTGGGATACAGGGATTGAGGCACAGTTTGAAGGGGAAAAAGTGGGGAAATGATGTTAAGATGCTTGGCTGTCTTTTGAATCTTGGTTTTCCTTACCTACTATTGTAAAATAGACACTTGAAAGGGAGAAAAATAAATAGCCAGAATCATCACCATAGGAAGCTTGTAAGTCTGTCTTCAGCTTATAACTGATTGGAATACCTAAAATGGAGCTAGAACTTGCCCAGTGAAGGAGGCTTCCTGAGGAGCCTCTGTATTACATAAGACCATAGGTGGAATCCTGATTCCCATCCAAAATCTTCTGTGGTGAGAAATTTCCTCTTGAGAGGACAAGCAGAGCAGCCTGGAGTGGCTAGAAGAACAGAAGACACGTCTTGAAAGAAAGACCAGCAGGAAAAATACAAACAATAACAGCAGTCTGATTGACTACTACCAGAATGAGCAAGTTGTTGGCCCGGGAGCCATCAAGGCAAGTGGTCAGGTCCCCTCAAGGCAAACCCCCTTCCAAGACTAAAACTCAAGGTGAATATACAAGCAGGCATGTGGTCTTGCTGCTGACCACGTTGGTCACCGGTAAGGGGAACTGGGGGAAAGACAGCAATGAAGTTGTGAGCTAAGTCCGACCACATTCAATAGACTCCTGTAAACCTGGATTGAGACCTGGTTAGCCAGCAGTATGGTGAGACCTGGGGACTCCTGGGCCCAGAGGATCAGAGCAGAGTATGAAGCATCCAGCTGATATGAAGTGAGGGGACACAAGAACACTCATACTTGCAGATAGTACCCATTTGACTTGGTTTCAATGACTGGATGATCGGAACATGACTAGAGGAAGAAAGAACGGGAAAAAAAAGAGTCCACTGCAATTAGATGAACTTGACCTATGCTTATGGATGTGGTATGGCAAGAGTAAACAGATCTTTACAATGAGGATAATTCCCACCCCTCTGGTACACAGGTTCAACAAGGATAGGTAAAATGTAGACATTGGCTACCCAAAATTGAGGGGGGTGGGCGGGGAGCTACAAAGGCAAGGAGTGACTGGCTTACAAGCTTTCAATAGGGAACCTAGTTCCAGAGGGTACAGGGAAAGGTAGAATCTCCACTGAGTTGTTTCTAACCTGTCTGGATGGGGCTCATAAAAGGTGATGGGGATAACACTTCTGTGGTTCAATAGTGAATAATCGCTATCAGGACTGACTGTGAAGGTTGGAAATGTAAAAGTAGATGTTTTGCAACAAAAGGTGGGGAGTGGTTGACATTGCAGTCCAGGAGCGGGACCATGAAGTGAGAAGAGTGGAGTGCAGGACCCTACCCAGAGAAGCAGTGATGCCAGATTGGAGGCAGAGATGATGACATGGAGAGATGGAGCAGCTGGGGACTCTGGACTCAGGAAGGGAGAGGGGCTGTTTGCTGATGGCCGAGGTGTAGACTTGCAGGGTGTAGTCTTTGGTTGTTCGATGATGCATAGAGGGGATTGTAATCATTGCAATAAAATGAAGTATGAGAGGATGAATGTAAAGCTGGTATTCTCACATGTAAACTATCACATAATTCACAATAAAAACTTAAAAAAAACAACAAACAAACAAATGACATCTTAGTAAGTTTGATAGTAAGGGTGAACTTTTCCAACAAAACAGTTCTCAAAATATTTGTTAAACATTTCTTTTTCTAAGATAAAACATTACAAAAATTATTATTATTGAGCATATACCAATTCTGGGACTGGGACAGACAGTGATTTGTGATCCCGTTTCTTTCCAAGCAGCTTTTGGCATTCTTCAGAACCCTATCCGTGGCACAATTGAAACTATGGTCCTCGTGAAGGATCTCATGATGGATATGTGTCAGCCTTCCAGGAAGCTGTGACTCCATACAGACTTCTGCATATAATTTCTGGGGGTCCCGCAACACTATCATCATCAGTGAGTACCCTGGGGACCTGTAAGCCCTTAGTTATGAACTCCTGTTTTTAAGTTAGGTCATTAAGGACCGAGGACATCTCATTTTTAAGTAACATTTGTTGTTGTTGTTATTAAGTGCTGTTGAGTTGGTTCCGACTTAAAGTGATCCTGTATAGGGTTTCTGAGAAGCGACTGGGGGGCTTGAACCACTGAATTTCTAGTTAGCAGTCTAGTGCGTATCCTACAGTGCCACACCAGGACATTTAGCTTATCTCCTGTTAACAAAATCTTAACCTAGCATCCCAAGTACCTACAATGAATACATTTTTTAAGGAATTTAATTCTTCTCAGTCTCCTCATTCAATGTGAACAGGACACTATAGGGGGAAGTGTCTTTATTTTCATTCCCCATTGACTATGGTTTATAGGAGCCCATTGCATTCTGATCACCAACCGCCTGTTGAGTTGTTCCATCTGCTGGATGGACCCTGATCTCCGCATTCCATCGGGCGTGGCCGCTGCCGTTGGACGCTGCCAAGTAGTCGTGCGGTTCACATGGTCCACATAAAAGACCCGCCCATGGCTGTCAATTCGAGCTTCCCAGTCTAGTTTTGAATAACAAGGCAAGAACAAAAGACAAAAACAAAAAATGAAGTACAAACTAATGACCCATGTGCAGTAGACACCATTCCAGGTCTTCTGCAGGTAGAACTCACCTATTGTTTCCCTCGATACTGCAGGAGGGAAGAAGGGGTTTTGCTGTAGTCAGAACCATAGCTGAGGAGCTGATCCCTGAAAACTGCCCTTTGGTTAGCTGCTGAATGCCTTTAGACACCAGCCAAAGCACCTCCCAAAACTTCTGAGGGGAAATCTAGCAAAGAGTTTACTGAATTCTACTGGGCCGCTTTAAACCATACTTGTGAATCCTTGGATATGACCTACATTAGGATTGTTATGATTTCTAAAGAGAAAGTCTAATGTTTAATTTCTTCCTTTCTTAAAAAATGAACATCTTAACTGCCAATCTTGTTGGCTACTGGAATGACAGCTGGGAGATTGGACAAGTCCTTCAGCAGGAACAGCTGCTTAGGATACTGGCAAATCCTTTCTCTGCTCAATCTAAATGTGGTGGTGGCAGCAACGGTGGAGTTGGTTCTGACTCATAACGACCTGCATAGGGTTTCCAAGGCTATTAATCTTTACAGGAGCAGAAAGCCTCATCTTTCTCCTGCAGAACGGTTGGTAGTTTTGAAATACTGACCTTGAGGTTAGCAGCTTGACTCATAACCACTATACTATCAGAGAGGGGGACTAAGTGCTGTGGAGGGCATAACAGTGTTTGGAGCTAATGGATTTTAAAATACGGCTCTAAGATGCTCTTTGTCCAGCTTTGTTGTTGCGAAATGCAGTTCAGTCCATTTTTGATGCATAGTGACTCTATGTGACAGAGTAGAACTGCCTTTAGGGTTTTCAAGGTCGTCATCTTTGAGGGTCTTCTTCCCGCAGAGCCTCTGAGTAGGTTCCAACCACTGACCTTTCAGTTAGCAGGTGACACTTTAGCCATTGCTTCTCTAGGGCTCCTTACATGCACTTTAGATGACCTTTACTTAATAATCAGCAATGGTTTCCATGTCTCATGAGAGGGTGACTGGAAGATTTGACACTGAAGAAGTTTTTTGGTAAGCTGTGATTTTACAGTGATTGACAAAGAGCCATCCATCTGTCGCAGCCAAATATTTCTTGACCAAAAGAAACAATAAAACACATAGCGGTTGTTAACAAATATTCAACTTTTAAATACCTCTTTGTTGACAGTAATCATCCCAAACAGTAGAGGGAGCCTGAGATAAAGATAAGTTCCTTTACTTCCCAAATGAAAACTAAATAAATCAAAGCTGGAAGCATGATACGTGTGAGAGCTGCATTGTGTGCATGGAAGCATTTTCAAAACTGAGAGAGCTGGAAGGAATATGTATGTTTCTGAGCTTAAAACAAAAGAGGCAAGGTCTGCTCTCCAGAAAAGGTCAAAGCTTTTAAAGTCCATGTGTGAAAATAACAGCATCATGATGACGTGTAAGTTATGTTGAAAAATGCATTAGACTGAAAAAGCCAAGGCAAGAATGATGGTACAAGGAAGGAAGCTGCTCAAAGTGAAAAAAGCCATAGGTTTGGGGAGTTGGTCTGATATTTTTAAAAAATTCTGTGGAAAAAATGTTTATTCAGGTAATGACATAGCAACTCTCTTTCCTTTTTTTTTTTGAAGCCAAAAACCACAATGCATTTGGTATAGTTGTGGTTTTATGTGTAACTAGTAGAGACCCCTGCTTATGCATTTCATGCTTACCTGAGGAATTGCCAAATAATGCCCAGTAAAAATGAAAATATTAGAAAACATCACCTTTAACTTTGAAGACAATTTGAAAGAAAACTATATAAATATATCCTGGGGCTTGATTCAAAAGAACTATCAGATAATCCTGCTGTTAACAGTTGTAACTGTTAGCTCATCCATGAATGCATTTTTTAAAACACATTGTTAAAAAGAAACCACAGTTGTTGATGAGTCTATTCTAACTTACGGAGGTCCATGCAGACTGCCAGGTCTTTCTTCCTAGGCACTTCTGCATGTACTTAAACCTCCAATCTTTGTGTTCGTAGCTGAGTGCATTAACCATTTGTACCACCAGGGACTCCTAGGTAATCAAAATTTGATCTGAAAAAATGGACATTTCAAAGGTTCGCAAATTGATATTAATAAAAGTAATTGGACAATTATTTTTCTTGCCTCCAGCACACCTGTCATCCATCAAAGAATGAATGTTAATCTTTGGTGACCATCATGCTGTTCAACTGAACTGCATACACACCTATGCACTGGGTACTATGACAGGCCCCAAAGATGCAGACCTGAATAAGATGAGTCCCTGCCTGACAAGTTGCTGACAAGAAAGAAAGAATTCCTTCAAAAACAAAGCTTGACTGTCATAAATTTTTAGGGAAAAAACAAAACAACCAACAAAGGAAACTAGAGAGTGGAGCAACAATGCTGATAATTTCTCTCTACAAGTGGCAGTTTTTCTGAATGAAAAAGGATGTTGGTCAGATAAATTGGAAAAGGATATTGGTCAGCTAAAAAGGCTCTTATATAGTAGATTTCCTTTATACTGCAGGTATCTCATTAAATATCTAGAGTACATAATGGTAGATCATATAAATGAATAAATGTTCAGAAAGTGATAGCTTAATTAATCTGAGATTATGCTTTCTGAATCGCTGTGGAAAGAACTTACTTTCATATACTTTATAAACAAAAACAAAAATATCCAAATGGAACTCCAGGTCTCGACATTTCCTGATAGGACTGAAACTGTGAAGTCATGAGTTTGCCTGGGGGTTAAGCCTCAAAATAAATAAATAAGTAAAGGTGTTCCTTCATCTTAATTCATATATTAGAGATATTCATTATTTTTTCACTGACAGAGAAAAGAGTGATGCTCATTCAAAATATGTCTGACTATCAAGAACAGATGAATTAAGAAATATTCACTTCTCCTTTTGAAAATTGGAACTGCTTACTATAAGGACAGGAAAAAGAGTTCAGAGACACACTGGTTCCCTGCATCTAGAAAAGATTGCAGTTGTAAAACTTATCAACTGTAAACGGTTACCTTTGTTTAAACAAGAAGAGTAAATGAAAGCAGAGCTGTTTCTAGAAAATCCTAAATGCAAGTGATGCTAAGTGATTCTATAATATCTGGGCATCAGGTCCTCTTTATAAATTTATTATAATGAAGACATTAAAGCTAGAAGAAAAATTCGATTATTTAGTCCAAACCTAGTATTTACTAGAAGAGGAGGATTAAAGCTTGACTTTACAAATGAGAAACCCAAGTCCCTGAGATATTAAATGACTTTTCCAAGTTTAGATGACTAATTATTTATTACACACTACAATTATTGGGAGAAAATGATATGAATTATACTCCTAAAGATGACATTTTGCTTGGCAACCTCCAAGAAATACTAAAGAATTTTAGTGTGTTGCCTAGCAATTCAAGTGATAGTGAAAAAAAGAAAAAAGAAAAAGAAAAGGCAAGTTCATGAGTCCTGATGGACTGAAGTTATTATTCTATTATCTGGAGATACTGAAGCCACAACAGAGCCAATGGAGACCATTAGGATTAATCGATCTTAAGGTATAAAACCTTAACTATAAAATAGTAAAATTTAGGACGTGAGAGTCATATAAACAGTTAGCAAGGGTGAGTCAAGTCTTGCAAAGAAATGCTCTCCATTTCTGAAGTTGAAAGGCACTAAAGTCTCTGGGTTATTTCTTCAAGATAATGTATTGAAAACATTAGTCAAAAGACCATTTTTTCTAGTCGGCATCATACTGGGGTTTTTTGATAACAGTGGAGTTGGGGAAGAATTTGTATGTTATATACAAATTCGTACTGACCTGTTTAGACTCAATAGACAGAGTTAAGATATAGAGTTTAAAAACTAAATCTTACTTGGTGGAAGAGGCTCATCGATTGTTGGGTAGTGGTGGTGTTCAGGCCTCAAGGAAGGAAGCTGGCTTACAGGCTGGGAATTATGGAGTATAGGACATTCACCTAAGGACAAGATAGTCAAAACATTTAGGTTCATTCATTGCTGAGGCAACGTCATCAAAAAAGCATGACTATAAAACAGACTACTAAAAGAAACAACCCCCAAAGATTGGGTAATCTATTGTTTTGTGGTTGTTTGCTACATTCATAGTCACTCACAGAGACAGGATTATTTAAAAAATTTTAAATCCAAAGAAAAATGTAAACATTTCATGACTACCCAGACCAATATATAGGTCACACTCTGGTTTTGTAACCACCTGGACTTTCTTAATGGGAAGGTGACATCCAAAAGCAACATAAGAGGAAACCAGCAGAGCTTGACTTAGCCCAGGGAAGCAGCCAGACCTAATAGAGTGCAGTGCACCACGTATTTGCAAGGCCCTCTGATTCACTTGGCCTGTGCAAAATTACAATTCCTGATTTGGATAGGTTTCACTAGAGGGCTGCCAAGAGAGCTTCCAGATTTCTCTTTAATTTTTAATGAAACTCTCAGATGGTGCCTTTTCCAAGACGGAGTGAAAGAAAGGAGCCAGCGTGCCAAGAATGTCAAACTCCAGGGGCCAGGACCCAAGGTGATATGGGGTAGAGTGATTTCCCAGATTTTAAGGTGGAATCAGACAAGCCAGGGTGCCCTGGAAAAAGGAAAGGACAAGAGACGAAGGAAGTCGATAAAGGCAGAAAGACTGAGACAAGAAAACTGGAAACACAGAAGGGGAAAAGAAGGAGGAAGAAAAACAGACATGGGACATTTTAGAAATGAACAGTATATTCAGAGAATATATACGCCTCAAATTATTGTATTTTTTTAGTTGTTAGTTGCTGTGGACTTGGCTGTGACTCATGGCTAACTTATGTATAACAGAATGAAACATGATTGGTCTCGTAGCATCTCAGTTAAGACTTAAAATGAACTGAACAATGTTCTAAAATGGTGTTGCTATTACATGATGTTACCAGACCCTGGGAAGGAAACTCTGTGTGTAGGCTAGCCATCTGGATGGAGGGCACAGCCCCAGCTCTTTGGGCCACATAATCAGAGACAACTATTCGTCATCTTTGGAGCACTTGGAGGGTCCACGCTACTCAGACTGGTTTCCTCCTAGCCTCACTTGACTCTGATTTTCTTGCAACAATCCCTACTGATAATTGGACCTTTTCTCTTCCCATCCTTCCATGACTGATGGTAGATACACCCTGTACATTATCCTTTGTCTCAAAATGAAAGAAACTATGAAAAAAAAGTGGTTTCGATCTTTGAGGGATCTCAAATTCTGTAAGGTAGTAAGGATGACAATTTCTCAGGGTCAAACTCTAGAGCCACAGAACTGATCAAAAATAAAAATAAATTAATAAGGAAGGAAACTACATGGGCTTGATTTTAGCAGCTTAACTGCTAGCACTGACTAGCAAAGGGAATGTTTAATGTCAAACATTTATCATTATTTCTTGTGTAAACTTTTGTTTGCAAAAGAAACTCAAATCCCTGGAGTCCTCTGAGACCCTAAGGTCACACAGCTCATTGTGAACAAATTCCTGTCTCCAACATGGCTATCTGCTTAAGAGGAGAACACACTCATGTTTGTTTTTCTATGTGATCAGTGTCAGAAATTTAAACCACACAACAACAAAACATGGGATGCAGTTGTTATGTCACCAGCTGCTGCATTTTTAGATTAGTATTTCTTTCTTTCTTTTATTATGTTTTAGAGACCAAACTTATCTTTCTGTAATTGATTCAGCCAATCAGGTAAATTAATTACTCCTCCAAGCTAGTGGACACATAATACTGTCACTTGCCTGGGATTAATGTTGCTGACCCACCTGCTTGTGAAACCCAAGCCAATGCAATGCTGTGACTGACACATCTCAGCCAGGGGGACTGATGGAGCACGCTGGAGAGCAATTGATTATGCAAAGATGCCAACGCCTTGCCACAGACACAAAGCAAGTGTCCAGACTTGCTAGAACATTTGAGAAGGAAACTTATTCCTCAGGCTCAAAAGAAGGGAGGTTCTTTTAAATTCTGTTCTGTTTGGGAAAGAGCTAATACAGCGTGAGCACTCAGTAGATGAGAAGCAGTGGGTTTTATTCCTGCCATCTCACTGAATCCTTCCAACAACCCTTTCATGTAGGATCTACAGTTATACTCATTTTACAAATGAAGAAACAGGAGCACAGAGAAGTTAGGTCACTTGGCTAATCAAGGATAGGAAATGGTGCGACTGATCTCAAAATCACAACATCATTATCCTGCTCTTTTCCCCTCATCTGTAGAAGGTTTTTAGAAACTATTTTCATTTGTGCTTAAAAAAGGAGGGTTTTATAAAGGAAAGAGAGCAAACAATAGGTAAAAAAAAAAAAAAAAAAAGATGCACACTCCATAAATTGCAGCAGACATATTTCTATGTGAACACATGTACAGTGAGTCTACCTTAGCTAATCTAATGTAGTTTCTATAGCAAAAGAATTTCCAATCCAAGAAGTCACAATAAGGGGGCCATATTGGAGCCCTTGTATGGCGCTGTGGGTTAATGTGCTGGACTACAGAGTTGATTTGAACCACAAGGTTGGCTGTTCAAGCTCACCAGCTGTTCCTCAGAAACCCTGTACAGGGTCGCTATGGGTCAGAACCAGCTCAACAGCACTTCACAACAATAACACTGGTTCTTCCAGAAGAAAAGGCCACCCACATTAACGTGTATCAGACAGGTTATGTTGAAGCCTTGCCTTCTTTGAGCATATGCATTAGAAGACCTGTTGGAAAGTGAAGGATGAATTCACAACACGGTGCCCAGGAGCTCAGAAACTCACGACTGTGGCAGGTAGAACTAACTGTGAAATCCTATACTAAGAGATTCATGACCTTAATAAGTTCAACAGTCTGTTAAGAACTTTCTTATTTTCCATGGTAACTGCTAGAGCAAAGCATATAAGGATTTCTTCATCTTTTTTCTGAATCTAGCCTACAGAATTCAGGAATGTAGAAATTTGCTTAGAAACAGTACCCTGCAAAGACTCCTAAACGGTTGTTGTTATGCGCCATCCAGTCAGTTCCGGCCCATAGCAACCTTGTATAGATAGGGTTTCCAAGGAGTGGCTGGTGAAATAGAACCACTGAACTTGTGCCCTCAAATCCTTACCTGCTTCCCATTACTAGACTGTCAGCCACTCAAGGGCACAAATAGTGTCTTGTTTTATAAAACATGCTTTTATATAAATATATACTGAGTCTACATACAGTTGTCATATGTAGGTATTTACTCGCATGGCTGACAAAATATCACCCAGTCTAAACAGCAATTTGGCCTGTTGCCTGTTTTTGTGTACCCCTAACCTAAGAATGATTTTTACATTTTAAAGTGTAAAATGTAAAAATGATAAAACAAAAAAACATGAAATTAGGCAAGAACAGTTTGCATTTTTTACTTATTGTTTGCTTCTCTTTCCTCTTAAAAACCTCCTTTTTCAACCTCAAATGAAAATAGTTTTTAAAACCCTTCTACAGATCCAACCCATTTGTTAATCCCTTGGTCTAAAACATCCCTGTGAGTTCCTAAATACGCCCGTCTGTGTGTATATCACTGAATCTTCTCCTGTTGTAATTTTTTGTTTATGCCGGGGCAGCCCACAGGTGGGGATCCCTAGAGGACAGGCATCACATGGGTTTTTAGGTTTACAAGTACCATCATGCATTATCTGATGTTGATTTGCCTTCCCTAGTACAAAGAATCTAGTCTAGAACAAAGAAGGTACTCAAAGCATCCTTTCATAAAGGAATGTTTCATCCCAGTCTCACTCCTCCAGTGTTGTTTACTGTCCAACATTTATCATTATTTCTTGTGTAAACTTTTTAACACTGCTTTAATCTTTTCTCACGTGTTTCTCTTTCTCTACCAATTTCTTATGCTTCTCCTCACTACATACCTCATCACTCCTTACTAGCTTCTCTAAAATGTCAAATTTGTCACTGTTAAAATATTTTTTTTTAAGTTTTTTTTTTTTTTTTACGTTCACTTGAGTTCCCATTTAAAAAAAAAAAAAAATTAAAATGTAGGTGCCAGGCATTTTTTTGTTGTTGTTGTTAAATGCCGTTGAGTTGGTTCGTTTTCAAAGAGTGGCTGGTAGGTTTGAAATGACAACCTTGTGGTTAGCAATTCAGTGCCACACCAGGCCTCTATTTGTTTAGGTGTTGGGAATTCACACACACAGAAAGACACACTTCTGGCCCTTGATGAGCTTAAAATCTAAAGATAATACTATCACAGTTTGTTTGGATGCAAAATGATACAGTAGAACATCAACCAAGCAGAGAGTGTATTTTCTCCTTGGAAACAACTGAATTATTTCATTAAAATGACGTGGGTTTCCCATTTCCTCTTTCCCCCTTTTGTCACTGTTACTTGACTGTAAAATGGTTCCCAACTCTGGCTGAAAAAATAAAACTCTACTTAGAATGTGATACTGTAGGCCTGTGTAAGAAGGAAAGTCTTTGATTAACAAATAGAATACATTTTAAACTAGAGCTAGCACTTTTAGACTAGAATCCTGTTTGAAGCATAATGATTCAGGACATTCTTACCTTCCACTAGCAAAAAACAAAACAACACACAGAGTTGAATAGACCGAAATCATGGCAAATATACGTAGGCAGTATGTAGCCATATGTATACGGGTTAGTTAAATCCTGACAAAAAGGTAATAGTATTCTTCAACCGATGCTGACATTTATTGCTCATCTCCAATGTGTTGTGGAGAATCAGCAGTTCTGTTTAAACGTTATCTAAGAGATGCTGAGGATATATTATTATACCTGACTTTTGTCAACCAGTACTGGGCTGGACACTGAATTCTGTCAAGACCAGAGGGTAACGTGTGCACTAACCAGTTCTGGTGATTAGGTAAACAAATCTAAAGAAAGCACACACACAAATCCACACTCATATTCAACTATGTAATTCTTGGGGAACATATTGGGGTCTCCTTTCTTGGTGCCTGCCGTTTCCTCCAGGGACCTGGTCGGCTCCATGTTCAATATCTGTATCCAACTATACATATGTACACATGCACACACGTATGTACACAATTGGCATCCATTGCTCCAGCAGCCCTGATTCAGACTGGATCCCACCCTTTCGTGATGCTTTATTCACTGTGTCCCCCTGATGGCTCTGTTCTCTCTGCTCAGCTTTGAGGTCTAACCTTCTCTCCGATTGCTTGGCCCTGCCACGGGGGACTCCAGCCCATCCGCGGTTCTTGCCGCGCTCACACCAGGGCCAGCTAGCTCTTCTGGCCACTGCCCAGGGCCGTTGGTGGCCTCCGGGTCCAGCTCTGGGCTCTGTACCGAGTCCGGCACGGACTCGAACGCACTATTCTCTTCCTCCTCGTCATCCTGAGAGGAGAAGACCGTGCTCTCGGAGATCTTGGCGCTGTCCACGGAAGAGAAGCGGGTATGGCTGGCGAACCTGTTGCCACCGTTGTAGCAGGAGGGGCTATAGCAGGAAGCGCTGTAGCAGGAAGAGCTGTAGCAGGAGGGGCTGCAGCAAGAAGAGCTGTAACAGGAGGGGCTGCAGCAGGAAGCATCGCAGCCCTCACAGCTGTGCTCCCCACCCTGCCGGGGACTGGAGTCGCTCTCGCTCCCGGTACTGGGGTGCAGCTCGCCACCCAGCACTGGGCCATTGGCCATGCTGGGGAACGGGTCCCCGGTGTGGCCGTTTGGCGTCAGGCCTGGAGTCGCCCCCTCGCGTACCACCCCATCCTCCTCTAGGGGAGGCGGGTCTGCAACAACTGTATCCACCTCACTGAGCCCATCCTTCTCTGAGGAGTCCTTGAGGGTGGACTCCTCCTCAGCGCCCTCTTCCTCCTCTCCCACGTGGCCGCTCTGCGCAGAGGGCATGCGGTGCAGCAGGGTGTGGATTCGAATGTAGTGTGTCCGTGGGGTTTCGGGGTCACAGCAGGCGGACGCGATGACCGTCTCCAGCTCAGAGACTGGCAAGGAACAGGGTCTGCTTTTTCGTTTTACGGAAGCGGCCCGCAGCTGCAGGATGCCTTCTCCTTGCTCCAAGGTAGACATCTCCTCCTCCCCCTCCTGCTCCTGTCCCTCTTCTTCTTCCTCCTCCTTCCTCATTAGGCTCTCTGTTGGGATCTCCTCTGCCATGGGTTCCTCGGTGCTGCCTGAGGCTTCATCCTCCTCCAATAGCAATGGGGTTGGTGGCTCCTCACCCAGGTCCAATCCCTCCACCAGTTCTTCGGTACTCTGGGAGGGCTGGGGGTCCCCTTGCCCTGGAGCTAGAAGCTCCCCGTCCCCTTCAGGTGCCCCAGAGGTAGTGCCATCCTCTCCTGCCTCGGTGCCTGCTGCTTCCTCCAGGGACTTGGCCAGCTCCAGACTCTCGACCCCTGAACTTTCCACAGCAGTGTCCTCACTCAGTGGCTCTGGCTTCGTGTTCTCTGAGGGTCCTGGAGTGTCATTCAGCGGCTGTGGATGGCTTCTTTCCACCAGGTTGTTCATGAGGCTGTCCTGAACTTGGGCTGACTCAGGTTCAGTACTCAGGGATAGCTCTTCATCATCTGCTAGCAAGAAAAACAAAACAAAACATGTCATCTTTGTAAAAAAAAAAAAGGGTATGTGGTATTAATATAGGCTACTGGGCATAGCTAAGGGATTTCTACATTAAGATATTGGATGTAGGGGTTGATGAGGGCTTGCCATTGACCAGAGCTCTGCTGAAAAATTCTATAAAAGTTAGTTATCATTGTAATACAGAAAAATTTGCAGGATATAACCCAAAATTCTGTTTCAAGGGAATAATAATTATACTTTTTTGTTATAACATCCCAAACCTAGCAGCTACCCCAGTGCTTGGCACATAGTAGGTACTTGACAAATGTTTGCTGCATGGGCCAACTTCCAGAGATGAGGATGGGGCATTTATAAGTCCTTGATGATCCCTGGCAAGGCTGATGATATTTGCTCAGAGCATTTACTATGTCTCAGCCTTACAAGGGAGGGTAGGCCCAGTTTTTAGGCTATCTAGAGGGAAGAAAAGCGCTACGTAATGGATGGGATAATCTGTCATTAGAATGACTCAGGCTGTGAGTCTTCCAGCATTTGAAGTTTATTGTAATAGAAAAACCAAACAAGGTCTATATACCAAGAGTGCTGGTGTGGCATTGAAGGTAAGTACTGGACCACTAACCGAAAGGTTGGCAGTTCAAACCTACGAGTCACTCCTTGGAAACCTTTTTGTGCTATGAGTCTGAACTTTGCAACACTTCAACAACAACAACAACACACCAAGAGACCATTAAGAAATAGTCTACAACTTTTTAATTCTACTTCCTCCTGTTGCTCTATTGGATCCCTGCCAAATGGATGAACTTTCCCATCTTACATGTTGTTGTAATTCTCTAGTGGAAGAAAAATCATCTCTCTGAGGTGCTCTAAAATCATCCTTACTTTTACATGGCAGAAAGTCAATTTTATTCTCAAAATATAGGAAAAGAATGAATTTAGAAGGACAAACTTTTCAGGGTGTTTTCTTACAATCTGAGCTGCATATAGGGCATAGAAAAGTGCAGCTGGAGTTTAATGGGTTCTGATTTCGTAAAAGCTTCATTAACTTTAATAGCAACTCATAAATATGGCCTAGGAGGATCTACAATTCGCAGCATGAGCTACACTTAGCATGGGGATTATGACGAGGAGCCAAATTGGAAACACGAGGCATGTCATCATTCTTACTGGAAATATATTTGGGCTGAAAAACTAAGCAGTAGATAACTGTGGAGTTTTCTGTCCAAGTTGTCCTTTTTCATTTTCTCTCTGATATTGGATGAATCCATCACATAATTATAGTTCTTCCATAATATGCCATGTTCTCATCTACTGGTCACTGTATATATAATATTACGACTAAATAGGAAGAGAGATTTCTCGTTCGTTCATTCATTTTTGTATGCAATGATTAGACATATGCTAAACACCTCCTATGTGCCAGGTACTGTGCTAGATACTTAGGAGTAGAAAGATAAATCATACAGTGCTCCATACCCATAGTGGCCTCGTTGTCAACCCCCACTCCACTGTCTAACCCTCTACCTTTGGGTCATCAGAATGAAGAGGAGCCTCTCAATCAAGGGGACAGCAACCTGACTTCCAGAACAGACCACTGGCTTCTGGATCTCAAATGGAGAAGATAGGAAATCACAAAACCTAGGATATTTCTGGAGAGAACCATGGTTATTGTATTTTAGAGAAAGGAACCAAACTATACCACTAGCAGAGGACAAGACATGAAGTTCATGCTGAAAATACCTGGGTGGATGGAGGAAGTGATCTCAAATCGGAATTGCAGCTGTCCACTCACATGATCTGTTGGAAGTCTGCGACCAAGTGTGTAGCTGACCACCCTATCCCTAGAAGGAAATAAACACCATCACTGATCTGGTCACTACGTCTCCTGAAGACTATACAGTATGCTTTCTCTCTAGTAGGTGAGGCAGGAAGGCCCAGGGAAGACCTGCTCATGGGAAGTGATGATGTGCTCAAGTACATATGAGATGATCCAAAGGTGAACATGGAAAGTACATCTGATCAACAGCAAGGAAAACCTTATCAATCTTCTAAAACAGGAGTTGGTAAATTGGGGCCAAATTTGACCTACCACTTATTTTTGTACAACACTGAGCTTTAATATTTTCAATAATTGAAAGAAAAAAAACAGTAACAGAAGAGTACCATTTGTTTTTTTAACTGATATTTCTATGGGATTTGTGTGTGCGCGTGTTCGTTGGGTTAAGGTTTCCAGAGTAGACCAGTTTTCCATTCAACAATTCATGCACATTTTGTTTTATGTCATGAGTGTGTAATCCCCTCAACGGACCATCCTTTATCCCACATTCTCCCTGTGTTTCTTGTTCCCATTCTTTCTTCTTTCCTAGTTCTTAGGAACCTTGTTCTTGGATAAATATTGTCCTTTTTGTCTCAAATCATTGACCATTCTACGATGTGTATTCCTCGGTAGCGTTATTATTTTCCTTATAGTCCTCCCTATTGTTTGGCAGGTAAATGAGTCATGGAAATGGGTACTTTCCCAGACCTGAAAGGTAACTAAGGACCATAGTCTAGGGAGTTTCACAAATCTCTATCTGACCAGTATGGCTGCTCTTTTTTGCTATTTTGTGTTTTCTTTTTTCATTCCATTCTAACTAGGACAGAAAAGTAATTTCTGTGACATGTGGAAATTATATGAAATTTTAGTGCCCATATATAAAGTTTTATACAAGAAGGTGAGGCAGACCACTTCTGAATGGCTAGCCACTGAAAACCTTATGAGTAGTAGTGGAACATTGTCAGATATTGGGCCAGAAGATGAGCCCCTCTGGTTGGAAGGCCATCAAAATATGGATTGGGAAGAGCTGTCTCCTCAAAGTAGAGTTGACCTTAGTGACATGAATGGAGCAAAGCTTTCAAGACCTTCATTTGCTGATGTGGTGGACTCAAATGGAAAGAAAGAGCTACAAATATCCATTAACAACTGGGACATGGGATATACTAAGTGTGAATCTAGGAAATTTGGAAGTCATCATAAATGAAATGGAATGCATAAAGATCAATATCTTAGGCATTAGTGAGTTGAAATGGACAGGCATTAGCCATTTTGAATCAGACAATCATAACAGTTTATTATGCTGGGAATGATAAATTGAAGAGGAATGGTGTTACATCAAAAAGAGCATTTCAATATCTATCTTGAAGTATAATACTGTCTGTGGTAAGATAATATCCATACACCTGTACAGGGTCGCTATGTGTCGGAAGCGACTCCGCGGCACATAACAACAACAACAACAACAACAACATAAGAAAGACCAAGGAACTCTGGTAGCATAGTGGTTACGAATCGGGCTGTGAACTTCAGGGTCAGCAGTTCAAAACTACCAGCTGTTCCGTGGGAGAAAGATGAGATTTTCTGCTCCCGTAAAGATTTACAGCCTCAAAAATCCTGCACAGGGTCGCTATGAGTTGGAACTCACTCCACCCACATAATAACAACAACAACGTAAGGAAGATCAATTAACACAACTATAATTCAAATTTACACACCAACAACTAAAGCAAGTGATGATGATATTGAAGAAATCTACCACCTTCTTCAGTCTAAAATTGATTAAATATTCAGTCAAAATGCAGTGAAATTACTGATAACTGGAATGTGAAAGAAGGAAACAAATAAGAAGTATCCAGTAGGTGGAAAATATGGCATTAGTGATAGAAATGATGCTGGACATGATCTAGGAGATTGCATGATAGAATTTTGCAAAGACCAACAACTCATTCATTACAAATACCATCTTTCAGCACCATAAAAGGTAGTATACACATGGCGCTCACATGATTTAAACTGACTATATATATGGAAAGAGATGCCAGAGAAGCTCAATATCACAGTTAAAACAAAGCTGGGGCATTCTGTGGAACACAACAATTTGCTCATATGCAATTTCATAAGAGCCAAACCATGACCTTGAATAGATCTCACTTGAATTTAGAGACACTCTCAAGAAGAGCTTTGACACTAATGATTGAAGATCAGAAGAGTTGTGGGATGATATCAACAATGAAGAAAGCAAAAGATCATTTAAAAGGCAAAATAGAAAGACAAGACTAAAATAGATGTCAGAAGAGACTCTGAAACTTGTTCTTGAGCATCAGAAGCTAAAAATGGAAAGAAATGATGAAATAAAAGAGGTGAACAGAAATGTCAAGGGGTAGCTTGGGAAGACAAAGAATTATAATGAAATTTGCAAAGTCCTGGTGTTTGAAAGCCAAAATGCAAAAGTATGTTCAGCATTTCTCAAGCTGAAAGAACTGAAGAAAAATTTCAACCATTAACTTGAAATATTGAAGGATTCTGAAGGCAAATATTCTATGGGCATCCTGCTATGGCACTGTAGGATAAGTACTGGATGGCCAATTGAAAGGTTGAAGGTTCAAACCCACCTCCACTCCTTGGAAACACTATACAGGATCGCTATGAGTCAGAACCAACTCAACTGTACCTAACAACAACATGGACAAAAATAAATGATGCACGAAGCATCAAGAGAAGATGGATGGAATATACAAAGTATCTGTGTAAAAATGAAATGTTGATATGCACCCATTTCAAGAGGTAGCATATTATCAAGAACCAAAGGTACTGAAGGAAGAAGTCCAAGTTTAACTAAAGACACTGGTGTAAAATAAGGTTCCAGGAATTTGTGGAATACAAATCAAAATGTTTCAATAAACTGATGGAGGCATTCACTCACAAATCACTCACCTATGTCAAGAAAACTGTGCCCATTCCAAAGAAAGGTGACCCAATCAAATGCAAAATTAATCAAACAATATCATTAATATCACTTATAAGTAAAAGTACAATTTCATTAAAGATCATTCAAAAACAGTTACAGCGGTTGCAGTACATTGAGAAGTAGCTGCCAGAAATTAAAGCTGGTGTTAGAAGAGGACATGGGACTAGGGATATCATTACTGATGTAAGATTGAAGTCGGCTGAAAGCAGAGAATTCTAGAAAGATGTTTACTTGTGCATTATTGATCATACAAAGTCATTTGACTGTGTGGATTATAACAAGCTATGGAAAACATTGTGAAGAGTGGAAATTCCAGAACACCTAAATGCGCTCATGAGAAACCTTTACATAGACCATATGGTAGTTCTTTGAACAGAACAAAGGGATAGTGGATGGTTTAAAATCAGGGAAGGTGGGCATCAGGATTGTATCCTTTCTTCAAATTTATTTAATCTGTATACTGAGAAAATAACCCAAGAAACTGGATTACATGGAGACCATGTAATCAGGATTGGAGGAAGACTCATTAACAACTTGCAATATGCAGATGACACAACCTTGCTTGCTGGAAGTGAAGAGAACTTAAGATACTTGCTGATAAAGATCAAAGGCTATAGCTTTCAGTATGGATTGCACCTCACTGAAAAGTAACAAAATCCTTACCACTGGACCAATAAATAACCATGATAAACAGAGAAAAGATGGACGTTGTGAAAGTATTCATTTTGCTTGGATCCACAATCAACACTTATGGAAGGAGCAGTCAAGAAATGGAATGCTGTAGTGTATTAGGAAAATCTGCTGCAAAATACCTCTTTGAAGTGTTAAAGAGCAAAGATGTCAGCTGAGTGCTAAGGTGCACCCAAGCCATGGGATTATCAATTGCTTTACATGCAAGTGAAAGTTGGACAATAAAGAGTAAACACCACAGAACTATCTATTTATTTGAAATATGTATTTGAAACATGAATCGTACCGTGGACTGCCCGAATAACAAATCTGTCTTGGAAGAATTACAACCAGAACATTCTTCAGAAGCATGGATGACATGACATTGTCTCTCTTACTTTGGACATACTGTCCTGAGGGACCAGTCTTTTGATAAGGGTGCCATGCTTGGTAATGTGGAGGGTCAAGGAGAAAGAAGAAGACTCCTATCAAATAGATTTGACACAGGAGCAGCAACAACAGGCTCAAACCTAATAGCAACTGTGAGAATGGAACATGATTGAGCAGTGGTTTGTTATGCTGTGCATAGGGTCACTATGAGTTGGAACCGACTGGACAGTCCCGGGCATCCATAAGAGCAATATAAAGTTTTATTGGAAACACAACCATGTTGCCTGTTTTATGCATTATCTGTAGTTGCTTTCATGCTTTGAAAACAGAGGTGAGTAATTGTAGCAGTTGTAACCGAGACCATATGGCCTTTTATAAAAAAGTTTGCTGACATGAGTTCAAAAGCAAAAAAAAAGACCTGGATATCCTTGGTCTTCATTTTCTTTGCAGGCTGCCATATTTCAAAACTCTCCCTCAATAATAATGAACAGCACCAGCTATGCATGTGTCTTTTTGGTATACAATGACCAGGGGTGGGGTGGGCATCATGGTAACTAGAGATTCTGAACAGTACTGCAGAGAGGAGAGAGGACAGCAAGTTTCTTGAACGGGACTGAATGGCCTGTGGTTGCCATTTGACCCCAACTTCAGGACTGGAATCTCTACCCTGGGCTTGAGTATCATCCCCTCTGCTCAGTCAAAGCATAAAGAAATTATTTAAAGAGAAAACCATCCAGGAGGAATCAACCTGAATCTTTGCTGTTCTATATTCATTGACACTGTAGCTTCAGCAGAAGAAATTGGTTCCTGCTTTGTCCTGGTGTGGCACGGGAGGATAAGGCACTGGACTGCAAGGTTTGTTTGAACAGCAAGGTCAGCAATTCAGACACACCAGTCACTCCTTGAAAACCCTATACTTGGTTATTATGAGCTGAAACCAACTCAAGTGCACTTAACAGCAACTTTGACGTAAGTAGAAGAAGAGACTCATGGGATATTTAGGAATGAACAAATCCAGTGCACCCAACAGTAACAAAGACAGAATTCCAAAGTCAATTGGTACTCATGGTTTGTATTCAATCTACTTCTTCTTTTGGACTCTATGTCCAAAGGAATGAGTACATAGAATGAATATAGAAATACCTGAATTTTACATTCATTAAAAAGGTTAGGTTAAAAAACATTAAAAACAGAAATGTTGGTTGGAAGTGTTTTAATCTTTCTTTCTAGAAAACACTGGCATGATGAAATACACAACGTATGAGGGGGTTTCAAAAAGTACATGGAAAATGGAATTAAAGGATAACGGCATTTTCCCACCAAATTTTTGAACCTCCCCCCCCACCTCATGTATCCCCAAGATCCACTGAGTCAACATTTTTCATTGATAGGTCATGGTTTAGTGTTTGGATTTGCTCAGAACTCTATTGAATAAGCCACTATATGCAGTAGAAGTAGAATGAGCAACACTATCTTGTTTATTTAGAAAGAGTCTTATTCTGAAGTAGGTTTACTACAATTATAAGAAAGATATTTTGAACCCAAAACCTAATTGGAATCAGGGGAGGTCTGAAGACAATCAGACAGCAAGAAAACAAATTAGATTTACTATGCTTTGCTATTGTTTTCTGGGTTTTTCTCTCCTTGGTTACTGTTGATATGAAACATACAATGCATTATTTCTGTCTTTAAATAGTTTACATGCAGCTGCGAGGATAAGGTAGGACCCAGGGCAGCTGGTGATCTTTACAAGTCAATTCCGACTCATAACACCCCTGTTTGTTGCAGTTAGTGCCACGGAGTGTGTTTCTACTCATAGCAACCTTGAATAGGGTTTCTGAGGAACAGCTGGGGGCTTGGACAGTCAACCTGTGGTTCGCAGTCTAGTGTTGATCTTACAGGATCACACAATAAGTCCAACAGCCCTATTGTTGTTAAGTGCTGTCCAGTTGGTGCTGACTCATAACAACCCTGTATGGGTTTCCAAGAAGCTGCTGGTGAGTTTGAAGAGCCTCAAACTGACCTTGCGGTCCAGTGCTTTATCTCAGAGCGCCACACCAGGACTCCTAGGAGGACAGAGGAAAACTGCCCCTAGGATTTCCAATGCTGCAGTCTTTCTTGGAAGCAGACTGCCACTCCAATCTCTGCATGGTGGCTGGAGGGTTTGACCTTTCAACTTTTCACTTAGTTGCTGAGCACTTAACCACTGTACCACCCAGCTCCAAAGTGATATAATGACACTATTTTAGTTTGGATCTTCATAAGACTATATCATGGCAGCTTAAAGGCTTCCCTTGGGCCTGGCCTGCTGGCTGAAGACTCATGCAGCTGAGATCTGAGTCTGGTTTACCCTATGGCGTGTCTCTCCAGGAGTCTCTGAACCGGCATTGACAGCTTTCCCAAAAAGCGTTTGATGATGGGGCGGCTCTTGGCAAACTTGTCCTTCACCTCAATTTCCAGCACATCAGTGGGTAAGGAAACAAAGCTGAATTGCTGCAAAAAAAAGAAAGAAAGAAAAAAAATCACATTAATTAACTTGAGAGCGAGAGGTCTGGCTAGGTCTCAGCCCATCTGTCTGGGATGACATCATTATAAAACACCCCAGCTATAAAATATACCAAGGTCTAGAAATTCAATGCCCTCTGTAAATGAGATGACAGGAACAGTGGGGTGCTTTCTTAGTACTTAGATATAAGATTTTTCTCTGCGATTCAGAAAAAAAAAAAAAAAAACAACCCCGAAATCATTATATTAAATTGTGTCCCTCCAAAAATATGTTAGATTGATTAAGTCATGACTCCCAGAATTGTGTGGTTAGCCTACATTTTGTAATATGTTGGATATTCCAACCTCTACTATTGTTTATAGGAGTCCTGGTGTGGCTCTGTGGGTTAATGCGTCAGACTGCAAAGTTGTTTGAACTGCAAGGTCGGAGGTTCAAGCTCACCAGCTGATCCTCAGAAACCCTATGCAGGGTCTCTATGGGTTGGAATCGACTCGACGGCACTTAACAACAACAACTCTTGTTTATGGAGTCCTGGTGTGGCATTGTGAGTTAATGCATCAGACTACAAAGCCATTTGAACTGCAAGGTCGGTGGTTCAAGTTCATCAGTTGCTCCTCTGAAACCCTACATAGGGTCGCTATGGGTCAGAACTGACTCCATGGCCCTTAACAACATTCTTGTTTATAGAGGCAGGGTTAGGTTTAACAGGACTGGGATAGGATGCATTCCTCTACCTAAGTTACTGCCTTAACCAGGTCACAGCCCTTATCTGATATAAAGGATACTCCCCTGAGGGGTGATCTTCATCATCTTTTATTTTACAAACAATAAAAAGGAGAGAGAAGCAAGCAGAGAGGAGAGACCTACTGTCACCAAAAAAGAAGAGCCAGGAGTGAAAAGCATCCTTTGGACACAGAATCCCTGTGCTGAGAACCTCCTAGACTCAGGGGCAGACTGATGTCAGGACGCATGGAGATCTCCAAGGAACACAAAGAGACTGAAAGGAGACAAGTGCCTTCCCCAAGAACTGACAGAAAGACAAAGTCTTCCCTTAGAGCAGACACCATGAGTTTGGACACTAAACTGTAAGAGGATACATTTATTTGCTAAAACCATCCACCTGTGGTGGTTTTGCTCAAGCAGAACTAGAACACTAAATAGAATTGATGACACCCAGACCTTCAGCTAAACTTGTCTAAATGAATATATTTTTAAAAAGACAAGCACAAACTCACTTATAATTAAAGAAACATACTCTAAACCAACAACTCAGTACCTTGTCCATTATTATCAAAATGGCAGAGATTTAAAACAATTTGGTAATTACCCCTCCATCTGCTAGGAGGCTCTCACACTGTATTGGTGGCAGCATCGGATCATCTAATACACAGGGTAAGCATAGGCTTATTTATTAATCTGTAGTGAACAATTTCATAATTTTTCACCACATCAAAGATTTTGCCTCAAGGCATGGCTGGTAGTTGTCTCTCTTCCAACCCTCCCTGGCAACAGAATCAAAGTCTTCTTTCAAATTGACAGACTCCCCAACCCCCACATCTTTGACTCATGAGCAATGGTTCATTACAGAAAAGTGAATAAGTACAAGCAAGTCTATGTTTACCTTGCTTATTGATATCCATTCTTGATTGGTGGACTGTAGATTGAAAAGAAATTTGATACTACATTCCTTGGAAACCTTTTACAGGGTTGCTGTGAGTCGCAACTGACTAGATAGCGCTTAACAGCAATAATACTCATTTAAACTGCATACTCGTCAACTCAGGATTCAACTTCTAAAAATTTCCCCTCGGAATTAAACTGTTGTTAAGAGACACTGAATTGGTTCCAACTCACAGCAACCCTGAATAGGGTTCCCAAGGCTGTAAATCTTTACAGTAGCAGAAAGCCTCATCTTTCTCCCGTGGAACAGCTGGTGGTTTCAAATTGCTGACTTTGCGGTTCGCAGCCCGATTTGTAACCACTATGCTACCAGAGCTTCTTAGGGAACTAGTTAGTGATCCAGTAAATCTATGAAACAGAACTCTGCTGTCATTAAAAATAAACAGGCAAATTGGCATGTACTAGCATGAAAAGGTGCCTAAGAACTAAGTAAAAAGACAAATCATAAAGTAATCAAGAGTGGATTCGTAGAACAAAAGATACGTCTGGAATGGAGGACCTACAGGGAAAAATACAATACAATAGAGACAGATGGACTGTTACTACGGTAACAAATGGGTCACTTCCCAACAGGTCGCTTTCCTAGGAGACATTGGGGCAGTTGGTCAGGTCCTACCAATGTAGGCCCCCTCCCGAAACTGAGACTCGGTGGAAATGCACGCTCGGATTGGTAAACACACACATCACCGTTGGGAAGAAGTGGGGTAAAGGCAGTAATGAGGCGGATAACTAAGCCACACAATATTCAGAGGGCTTCTGTGGACCTGGTTGGGGACCTGATTGGCAAGCAGTGCGAAGAGACCCGAGGACTCCAGGGCCCAGAGTCAGTGACGTGGCCACAGAGGACTCAATTGGAGAATGGAGCTGCCGGCTGATGGGAAGAGATGGCATGTGCACAAGAACACCCACACTTGCAGATGACACCCACGTGACCAGGTCCAGATGACTGGATGATCAGAGCTCAACCAGGAGAAGAAAGAAGGTGTGTGTGTGGGGGGGGGAGGGGGTGTTTAAAAAAAAAAGAGATGATTGAGCTGATTCAATCTGATGAACTTGACCTATGCATACGAATGCAGTGACTCAAAAGAGGCGACAAATCCTTACAGCAGGAAACATTGCCACCCCCTCCACACATAGAGTGGACAGAGATGGGCAACTTGGACATTGGATACCCAAATGGGGAAGGAGGGACTACAAAGGCAAGAAGTAACTGGCTTACAAACTTGCAAGAGGGAACCTAGAGCTAGAGGGCATGGAGGAATGCAGAATCACCAGTGAGTACTATCCAATTTGTCTAGGTGGAGCTGATGAAATGAAATACAGATGGGTTACGTGCGATACTATAGTGAATAATGGTTGTCAGGATGGATTGTGAGTGTTGGAAATGCAAAGGTGGACATTTTGTGGCAAGGAAGGGAGGGACTGTTTCTCCAGTCTAGGAGCGGAGGTCTCTGGGACCACCAACGGAGAAGAGCGGAGAGCAGGACCCTACCCAGAGAAGTAGGGATGCCTGAGATGGAGACAAGGACAATGACATGGAGGGATGGAGCGGCTGGGGACTTTGGATACAGAGAGGGACAGGAACTGAGGGCCGAAGACTGAGGGTGGGGTTGGGGGGGAGGGGGAAGTGCAGAGGACGGGCTTCCAGGATATGCCCTTTGGTCGGGAGATGATGCATGGAGGGGATTGGAACCATGGCAATGTAATGATATGCAATGGAATGAATGTAAAACTAGAGTTCTCTCATGTAAACTATCATATAATTCACAATAAAACATTGAAAAAAAAAAAAAAAAAGAGTGGATTCATAGAAAATGCCTGTTGGTCTCACCTAGTTGCTTCTGGCTCATAGCTACCTTATGTACAGAAGAAAAAAATCCACCTGGTCCTGCCTCATCCTCACAATTGCCACTGTATTTGAGCTCATTGTTATTGCCACGGTACCAATCCATCTCACTAGGGGTTTCACTCTGTTTTGCTGACCCTCTACTTTACCAAGCATTATGTGCTTTTCCAGGAAAACATGTCTGGAGTATTAGAGACAAAGTCTGACCATCTTGATTTCTAAGGAAACACTCTGGTTGTTCTTCCCCCAGAATGCTCCTGGGGAATTTGTTTGTTCTTCTGGTATCCCTTAGTACCCTTAATGTTATTTTTCAATACCACAACTCAAATGCATTAATTCTTCTAGGTCTTCATTATATATGGTCCAATTTTCACATGCATATGAAGCTATTGAAAATACCATGGCTTGGGGAAGGTGCATCTTAGTTCTCAAACTGACATTTTTGCTCTTGAACACTTTAAAGCGGTCTTGTGCAGCTGATTTGCCCAATGCAATGTCTTTTGATTTCTTGACTGCTACTTTCATGAGTGTTGTTGTCGTTAAGTGCCATTGAGTCAGTTCTGACCCATAATGAACTTGTTGTATAGGGTTCTGAGGAGCAGCTGGTGATCTTGAACCACTGACCTTTTGGTTCATACCAATTTTGCAGACTAGCACATTAAACCACAGTGCCAAACCAGGGCTGTCATGAGTGTTGATGGTAGATCCAAGTAAAATGAAGTCTTTGACAACTTCAATCTTTTCTCTATTTATCATTATGTTACTGGTCCAGTAGTAAGGATTTTTTTTTTTTTTACATTGAGGTGCAACCCATATTGAAGGTTGTGGTTTTTGATCTTCATATGTAAGTATCTTAAGTCCTCTTTACTTACAAGAAAGGTTGCATCATCTACATTTCATATGTAGTTAATGAGTCTTTCTCTATAGCTGATGCCATGTTCTTCTTCATATAGTCCATCTTCTAATTATTTGCTCAGCATACAGATCAAATAAGTATTGTGACAGAATACAATCTTGGCACACACCTTTCCTGATTTCAAACCATTTAGTGTCCCCTAGTTCTGTTCCAACAACTGCTTCTTGGTCTAAATGAGCACAATTGAGTTCCACTAAAGTCCTTCTCAGAAATGTTGTCCAAAACTTCTCATGATCCACACAGTTGAAAGCTTTTGCATAGTCAATAAAGCACAGGCACACTTCTGGTATTCTCTGTACTAGTGTACACTGGGTGGTTCAAATGGTTAATGTGCTTAACTAATAGAAAAATTGGAGCTTCAAGCCCAGCCTGAGGTATCTCGCAAGAGAGGCATGGTGATTTACTTACAAAGAATCAGTTCTACTCTGACACACATAAGTTTCCAGAAGTTGGAATTCACATGATAGAAAATGACTTTAGAATTTGGTTTGGTCAGTAATGAAAGTGTATGAAAAGAGACTTAAGGAGGCAAATGTTGGAGTGTTCTTCCCAGTCTGTGTGTGAGGAGGAAGTCTTAATGAATTGACATGGAATACTACAGTACCATTAAGGAAGACTACCCTGAGTATGAAGATTATGATGAGAGATCTTCAAAAAGTTCATGGAAAATGCATATTATGAAAAAGCTATACACACACACACACACATATACATACACATACATATGTAATTTTTTTTTTTTTTTTTGTACACAAACTCACACTAACTTGTTATAACAGGTTTGAACAGGATGTAGTTTGAGGCACTAAGGACAAAACATCAATTTGAAAAGATTTCCTGTGAGAACAACATAAATTCTGCTAAAATTTAGGCTAGAGTAAACATCAAATGTATGTTGAAGCTTGGGTGGAAGAATTATGAAGTCACTGATGCGTTATAAAAAATTATGAGGACAGTATCCCAAAGAAATTAGCATTTTATAATTGGGTAACTTGTTTTAGGAATGGATGAAATGATATTGAAGATGAAGCCATCAGCGGCAAACCATCCACAATAATTTGTTAGGAAAAAAAATTAACCTTGTTCCTGCCCTAATTGGAGAGGACTGATAATTAACAGCAAAGACAATAGCCAACATTATAGACATCTCAACTGATTATGCTTACACAATTCTGACTGAAAAATTAAAGTTGAGCAAACATTCTCCTCGATAGGTACCAAAATTGCAGATGAGAGCAGAGTTTTTCATGGAAATTTTAACTGAGTGGGATCAAGATCCTGAAGCATGGCTTAGGCAAATAACAATGATGCCTGTTCTGTCTTCATATCTAATGAAATGGTCTGGTTACTTCTCAAAAGAGTAATCAGGGAAAATATCTGCTGAAGAAGATTTAAAAACAACAAAAAAAGTTTGTGTTATTTTCCTAAATGTCCACTCATTTAGGAGTTGTATCTCCTTGTGTCCTGGTGCACTAGTGAAAGAAAGCAGTTATCACAAATGGAAGGACCAATCCTGAGCATTCTTTAAGGTCTCAAGGCTGGCTGTTTCCTATCTTCATCTCCTTTTTTCACTCAAAGCATCTCAGAACAACTGTAACATATGCTTAAACCAAGCAATAGATAAGTGGCTCCTAATCACTGCACAGGACTCCTGGTGTGATGCTGTAGGATCAGCACTAGACTGTGAACTACAAGGTAGGTGGTTCAAACCCACCAAGTGATCCTCAGAAATGCTATGCAGGGTCACTGTAAGTCAGAACTGACTCACTGGTACTTAACAACAAGAAAAAATCATTGAATAAACCAGGAAGCAAATGTTGAGACTTGTACTTCACAGGGGCAGGGGTTAGAAATTATGGCTTAAGTTTTTGAAACAGGGTCTCTACAAGAGTCCAGGATGGATCCATGTTCAGGTGTCAAAACATCTTTCACTGCCCTCTCTGAGTCCCTGACTCAGCTCCCCTCCTTGCATGGGCCTTCCTAGCTCTGGGAAATCATATCTTTTCAAATAGCAACCCAGCTCATTGAATACTTGGATAGGCCAGCTCCACTCCATTTGTTCCAGACTCAATCTCAGTCTTGCTGCCCCCAGCCTTGCTGGATTGATAAGAGGTCTTATTGTATGCTTTCATTTTTAGAGGGGAGCATTCTACAGTTTTCTCAGTAATCCATTTTAAATACCAAATAATCTCATGATTAGGAAAATATTTCTTAAAGCAAATCTGAATCTTTCACTGTGAACTAAATAATTAGTCCAAAGACCTACAACATGTTCTTTAAATAAATCTCGGGTTAATAGTTCTTTGTTTGCTCTGTTTTGGCATACTTAGTAATGGAAGCAGTTGGTAGTTGGCCCCTACCCATCAGAAGCCAGTAATACCCCACCACAGTTGTGACAACATAAAACATTTTCAGACATTGCCAAATGTCCCTGGAGGGCAAAATTGTCCCCATTTGACAGCTGCTGTTTTAGACTTACTCTCTTTAACTTTCCAGAGAAGTGTTAGGACTGATGTTGCAATATGTGGGAATATTTATATTTAATTTTATTAATATTTATTTTGGATTTCAGCTGGCCATGCCCAGGAATAGGATCATCGATGACGGACAGGTTTCAGTGGAGCATCCAAATTAAAACAGACTAATAAGTACAATCTGGTGATTTTACTTCCAAAACGTAGCCAATTAAAGCCCTGTGGATCACAGAATATTGTCTGACACCTCAGCTCGTTTAATTTGGGTGCATCATCCAAAAGGAGTGATTGCTTATAACAGACATCAGGTTTGGTAAAGTAGAGGGCCAGCACAGTGAGGAAACTCTTCAGTGAGAGAGATGAACATGACCATGAAAACAACAGTGGACTCAGAATTACCACTGATAATGAGCATGTGCAGGATCAGGCAGCATTTTCACTCTGTCATACACACAGTTAACTTGATGGCAACTACAAAGAACAGAAACAGGATGCTTCACTTGTGCATTGTATTGTGTTTTATTTTTAAATAGACCTGAAAACATCCTTAAGTTGAAAAGAAATTCCACAAACTGAATTTACCAAAATAAAAACAATGGCTAGCTCAAGGAAATATTTAATTGGCAATTATGTAAACTGGCAGCATTTACAGATTGGACTATTTTGGTAGAGATCAGGAGATTACTGGTAAATGAAGGTGCCAGTGGCACCGAAGGAAGGGGAAGATTATATCTATCCATTTATGAACATGTGTTGAGCATGGACTCTGAAGTTCGTGTTGGTGAGCCAGATAGTGGAGTGAAGGAACTTAGAGATAACTTCCAGAAGATGTGATGCCTACACTGAGCTTTAACAGCTGAGGGATATGTGGGAGGGATGTCCCAAGCAGTGGAGAGGACACCATGGGCAAGGGGTTAAAGTTCACAGATTACATGGGTTCCTTTGGGAGTTTCAGGTGGCCTGTGTATGTATGGAATAGTTGGGGTCATGTTGTGAATTGAAACCTGATAAGTAGGATTAGATCAGTTTTGATCATCAGACGGTCAAATTTCAATTAAGATATATGAGGAAGAAGGAAGAAGGCAGGCATGCAGTGAGAAAAGGGTAGTGAATTTTAGTGGTATGGTGTTGTGAGCTAATGCGCTGGACTACAAAGTCAGTTTGAACAGCAAGGTAGGCTTTAAGCTCACCAGCCCTCCTCAGAAACCCTATATGGAGTTGCTATGGATCAGCCTGGAGCGGCTTGAAGAACAGACGATAACTTCTTGAAAGAAAGACCAGCAGGAAAAATCAAAAACAATAATGGCAGTCTGACTGACTACTACAAGAAGAAGCAAGTAGTTCACCTGGGAACCATCAAGGCAAGTGGTCAGGTCCCGTCAGGGCAAACCCCCTTCCAAGACTAAGACTCAAGGGGAACACAGTAGCAGGCACATGGTCCTGCTGCTGACCACGTTGGTCACTGATAAGGGAAAGTGGGGGTTGGGGGGAACAGCAATGAAGTTGTGAGCTAAGTCTGACCACATTCAGTAGACTCCTTTCAACTGGATTGAGACTGGCTAGTCAGCAGTATGGCGAGACCTGGGGACTCTTGGGCCCAGGGACAGGGACATGGCCACAGAGGAGTATAGCAGACAGTGAAGCATCCAGCTGATATGAAGTGAAGGGAGATGCACAAGATCACCCATACTTGCAGATAGTACCCACTTGACCTGGCTTCAATGGCTGGATGATCAGAATTCGACTAGACGAAGAAAGAAGAGGAATAAAAGAGTAATCCACTACAATTTGATGAACTTGACCTATACTTGTGGATGTAGTAGCTCAAAGGAGGGAACAAATCTTTCCAGTGAGGATCATTCCCACTCCCTTGGTACACAGGGTCGACAGGGATGGGCAAGTTAGACATTGGCTACCCAAAATATGGGGCTACAAAGACAAGAAGTGACTGGCTTTCAAGAGGGAGCCTAGTTTCAGAACATACAGCGGAAGGTAGAATCTCCACTGCGTGGTTTCCAATCTGTCTGGATGGGGCTGAAAGGAGATGGGGATAAGCCTCTTGTCATTCAATAGTGAATGATTGCTATCAGGACTGACTGTGAGGGTCAGAAATGTAAAGGTAGATGTTTTGTAACAAAAGGAGGGGAGTGGTTGATTTTGCAGTCCAGGAGTGGAAGTCCCTGGGACCATCAAGTGAGAAGAACCAAGTGCGGGATCCCACCCAGAGAAGCAGTGACACCAGAGATGGAAGCAGAGACAATGACATGGAGAGATTGGGCAACTGGGGACTCTGGACTCAGGGAGGGAGAGGGTCTGTGTGCTGATGATCAGGGGGCAGGCTGGCAGGGTGTACCCTTTTGTTGTTTGATGATGCATGGAGGGGATTGTAACCATGGCAATGAAACAAAATAAGATAAGATGAATGTAAAGCTGATGTTCTCCCATGTAAATGATCTCATAATTCTCAATAAAAACTTATAAAACAAAAAAACCAATGGTATTGAAGGAAGAAGTCCAAGCTGCACTGAAGGCACTGGTGGAAAACAAGCCTTCAGAAATTGATGGAATACAAGTATTTGTCTATTTGAAGAAATTTGGAAGACAGCTACTTTTCCAACTGAATGTAAGAGGTCCATATTTGTGTCCACTGTAAAGAAAGGAGACACAAATGAATGCAGAAATTGTCAAACAATATCATTAATATTACATGCAAGTAAAATTTTGCTGAAGATAATTTCAAAACAGTTGCAGCAGTACATTAACAGGGAACTGCAAGTAATGCAAGCTAGATTCAGAAAAGAATGTAGAAAGATGGATCTCATGCTGGCTTATGGCTGAAAGCAGAGAATACCAGAATGATGTGAACTTGTGCTTTACTGACTATGCAAAAGCATTTGACTGTGTGAATCATAACAAACCAATGGATAATATAATGAAGAATGGACATTCCAGAACACATAATTGTGCTCAAGAGGAACCTGTTACCAAACCAAGAGGTAGTGGTTACAATAGAGCAAAATGATACTGAATAGTTTAAAATCAGGAAAAGTGTGTGTCAGGGTCATATCCTTTCACCATAATTATCCAAGAAACTGGATTCTATAAAGAAGAGCATGGCATCAGGATTAGAGGAAAACTCATCACAACCTTGCTTTCTGGAAATTAAGAGGATTTAAAGTATTTACTGATGAAGATTAAAGACTATATCCTTCAATATAGATTGTACCTAAATGTAAATAAAACTAAAATCCTCACAACTGGACCAGTAAGTAACATCATTATAAAGGGAGAAAAGATTGAAGTCAAAGATTTAATTTTACTTGGATCCACATTCAATTCTTACGGAAGCAGCAGTCAAAAACCAAATGATGTATTGCATTAGGCAAATCTGCTGCAAAAGTCCTCTTTAAAGTGTTAAAGAGCAAAAACATCACTTTGAAGACTAAAGTGTACCTGACCCAAGTCATGGTATTTTCTCATCACCTCATATGCGTGCAAAAGCTGGGCAATAAATAAGAAATTTCAGAGAAGAATCAGTGCATTTGAATGATGGTACAGATGAAGATATTGAATATACCAGGGACTACCAGTAGAATGAACAAATCTACTTTGGAAGAAGGACAGTTGGATTGCTCCTTGGAAGCAGTGATAGTGACATTTCTTCTCTTATACTTTGCACATAATATAATGAAGGACCAGTCCCTGAAGAAGGATGTAACACTTAGTAAAGTGGAGTGTCAGTGAAAAAGAGGAAAACCCTCAATACGATGGATTGACACAGTGGCAACAACAAGAAGGTCAAACACAATAACACTTATAAGGATGGCAGAGGACCAGGTTGTATTTCATTATGTTGATGGCACCCAACAATAAAACTGTTATTTATTACTATGAAAGGTAAATGGACCAAATTTAGTGCTTCCTATACAAAAGTTTTCCAAGAAGGAAGCAGATGAGAAAAGGAGTAAATGAGTAGTTGAACCACAGCTATTCTTTCAAAGAACTTTGCAAGAACAATGACTTTCAACTCAGGTGGCACTATTCATTGAGTTTAAAAATGACACTCAAAATTTGTGCTGTCTAAAGTAAAAAGATAACCATGAACAGACGAACAACTCCACTAATGGAGTCACAATTGAATTTCACTAGCACATATCAGGACTCCTGCTGTAGTGCTGTAGGATCAGCGCTGGACTGCAAACCACGAGGTTGACAGTTCAAACCCACCAACTGCTCCTTGGAAACCCTATACAGGGCCTCTATGAGTCGAAACTCACAGCTAAAAATAAAAGCACGTACCAGGGTGCTCTATTAAGAACTGATAGCCTTTTAGTCTGGGCATAGGAGACTTGCTGCCATTGCTAAGCAGTGTGGAGCTTGCATCTGTCCCAGGAAGAAGAAGCAAACACGATCCATCTGAGACACAAGCCATGCCACTGCAGGTACTTTAATGGCTTTGCGTACTAAAGCCTGCTCTTAACAGATTTTATGTAAACTCTAAGAAATGTTCCATTTCTTCTTCTTTTTATTGTGAATTGAGTGATAGTTTACATGAGAGAACATCAGTTTTAACAATGAAACCCATTGTTTCATTGCAATGATTATAATCTCCTCTGTCCGTCATCATTCAACAGTATTTGCTTCTATTCCCTCTGTTTTGTTTTTTGTTTGGGGATGGACACAAAAACATTCAGAAATATATAATCATTTAAACAACCAAAGGGCACATTCTATAAGCCTGCCTTTGGCCACCAGCATTCCGTCTCTCTCTTTCCATGAATCTAGAGTCCTCAGCTGCTCCCTCTCTCCACGTCCTCAACTCTGCATCTGGTGTCGCTGCTTCTCTGGATAGGGTCCCACATTCTGCCTGTGCTTTTCTCCCCAGACGGTCCTAAGGTCCTCTGTTCCTGGACTGTAAGATTAACTACTCCCTTGTTTTTGTTACAAAACTTCTACCTTTACAGTTGTGACAGTTGCAATTAGTCATGATAACAATTATTCACTATTGAATCATAAGAATCTTATCCCCATTTCCTTTCACTATACCTGTCCAGACAAGATGAAAACTATTCAGTGGGGACTCTACCTTATCCCACACACACTAAAACTAAACTCCCTATTGAAACTTGTAATCCAGTCACTTTGTGCCTTTATAGTCCCCCACCCCCTCATTTTAGGTAGCCAATGTCTAAGTTGCCCATCTCTATCAACCCTGTGTACAGAAGGGATAGGATAGATCCTTGATGTGAAGACTTCTTCTCTCCCAGTTGGTATTTTGAGTTACTACATCCATAAGTATAGGTCAAGTTCATCAAATTGTAGCAATTTACACTTGTTTCTTTTTTCCCCAAAAAATCTTTTTTTTTTGTCTTCCTCTAGTCGAGTTCTGATCATCAAGCCATTGAGGCAAGATTGAATGAATACTATCTACAAGTTTGGGCTTTCTTGTGCATCTCCTCTGACTTCATATCAGCTGGATGCTTCACTCAGCCCTCCATGACTATGTCCTTGTCCATGGGCTCAGGAGTCCCCAGGTCTCACCATACTTCAGATCAACCAGCCCTTCTTCTTCTCTCTCTCATCTCCAGGTCAACGAGACTCTATGGATTCTGGTCACACTCAGCCCATATCTTCACTGCTGCCTTTCCCCCTCTCCCACTCACCAGCTAACAAGTGTGGTCATCAGCAATTTTATGTGCCTGCTCATGTGTTCCCTTTGAGTTTCAATCTTGGAGGGGGGTTTCCATTTCTTTTTGTACACAAAGCAAAGACACTTCAGTGGTATCCATATAGGCTCTGATAATCCTCAGCCACAGAAAGAAATATTATTGATTTTATTTACAGACACAGACATGGCAAAGTTAAGCATGATATTTACACACAGCTTAGCCAAATGAGAAGCAAACTCTGTGTGTATGTAGAAATCTGTAAAATCTGTAGAAATATATATTATACACAAAACATATGATGTAAAAGTATATATTTCACAGTTACTTATTTTATATATGTACCTGTATCTATCTCTACTTTTAAGGAGCTTTTGATGCAACAGTTAAGTGCTTGACTGGTAGCCAGAAAGTCGGTGGTTCAAATCCATAGGAGAAGGACCTGAAGATCTGTTCCCATAAAGATTACAGACTAGGAAGCACTATGGGGCAGTTCTAGTTTATCACATGGGGTGGATATGGACAGCAGCACACAACAACAACAACACCTATACCTATTTTCTCTATCTTTTGGTTTCTGGAGATAATTAATTTAAACACTTACAAAGCGGACATGGGATTCCAATGTAGTTGCTTTTGTTAAATGCTGTTGAGTTGGTTCCAACTCGTAGGGACCCTTATCTAACCTGTCATCAAGTCTCACAACTCCTTCTTATTCTTGAGTCTGCTCCTTACTTCCGCCACAGCCCTAGTATGACATTATCATTCCTTGTCCTTGTATTAACCTCTTAACCATCTCCTTATCTTCAACTTCTCCCTTTCCAATTGCTTGCTGTTGTTTTTGTGTGCTGTGGAGTCAGTTATGCCTCATAGCAAGTCTGTAGAGGGTATATTTATGAAACACAGATCTGACCATTTCATTCTCTTGCATTACTTTCCCTGATTTTAAAAAAAAAAAATCATTTACCGATAGGATGAAATCTAAATTCTTGAATGGCATGTCCTACACCTTACTAGCTTCATTATCTATGTTCTCTGAAGACTATTTTTTCCCACACACATTTATATATATTATTTGCCTAGGATGTTCCTTTCCAACTTCTTTGTCATGCCAAACTCCTACTCATCCTTCAAAACTTTGTTCAAATTAAATTTCTTCTGTGAAGGCTTTTTTTTTTTTTTTTATAGTAGTGGTTACGAATCAGGCTGTGAACCTCATGGTCAGCAGTTTGAAACTACCAGCTGTCCCGCGGGAAAAAAGATGAAGCTTTCTGCTCCCATAAAGATTTACAGCCTCAGAAACCCTGTACAGGGTTGCTATGAGTCAGAACCGACTCCACGGCACACAACAACAACAACTTTCTTTTGCCTCAATATTGCCTCTATAGTTCTTATCACATCATTTAATTTCTTGAAGCTCCTGAGGAGGCAATAAATTATCTGTTTTTAGAACAGCTCTTGGCATAGAAACCACACTGAACACATGGATAAATGAGGACACGAATAGATTGTGACTTCCTGAGGCAATTTCATTCCACATCAATGTCATCAAGTTGATTCCGACACATGGCAACCACCAATAGGGTTTCTGAGACTGTGAATCTTTCTAGGAGCAGATGCCCTCACTCCAAGGTTGCTATGAGCTAAAATACACTTTGCTATGATTGCTGAAGTGTGCGTTTAATGTTCAGTTTTTTTTCTAGCAAAACAATCTAAGGATTATGTTGCTGTGATGGGTTTTTCATACAAGAAAGTCCAGTGAAGCTTTCTGCAGGTGTCCTTCATTTGGGCGCAGGCTGGCATGAAAGACTGGCATCAACATTGTGGTAGATAGGATCTCAGATGGTCACCAGGATTCCTGCCCTCCACTTACACAGCCTGCATCTCCTCCCCTCTTGTATGGGTGAGACCTGGGAATATGGTAAACATCTCCCACAGGACTAGGTTGCTAATCAAAATGGAGATTATCTGGATGGACCTGCCATAATCTGGTGAATCCTTAAGAAGGACTGGTTCTTCTGAAAGAGCCCTGGTGGCTCTGTGTGCTAAGCATTGACCTGCTAACTACAAGATCAGCAGTACAAACTCATTAACCACTCTGTGAGAGCAAGAAGAGATTGTCTGCTTCCATAAAGAATTATAGTCTCAGAATCCCTCAGAAGTCGATAGTGGAATTGACTTGTTGGCAGTGGCTTTGCTTTTTTGGGGGGGGAAGGGGAGGGGAGCTTCTGAAGTCAAAGAGATTGAAAGTATGAGTAGAATTATAAGATAGAGAATGTCACATGCCTACGACTTGAGTACAGCCTGTAGGAGTTGAGACTGATCTCTAGTCAACAAGTGGCAAACTGAATCCTGGCAGCAACCTGAATGCCCCTGCAAACAATCTCTTCCCTAATTCAACCTCTAAGTGACAGCACAGCTTGCCCATCACCTTGACTTCAGCCTTTCAGATCCTGAGCCCACTACCCATCTATCAATTTGTTGTAGCATGGTGGCTTATGGGCTGCTATGATGCTGGGAGTGATGTCACTGGTATTTCACATACTAGCAGCGTCACTCATGGTGGCTACATTTCGGCAGAGTGTCCAGACTATGACATACTAGGAAGAAAGGCTTGGAAAACTACTTATGAAAGTTATCCAATGAAAATTCTATGGCTCACAAGAAAACATTGTTCTCTTGTGAGGGTGCTGGAAGATGAGCCCCTGCATTGGAAGACACTCAAAATACAAAATGGCCACAAAAATGTAATCAAGCATACTAACAATCATGAAGATAGCATAGGACTTGGCAATGTTTCATTCTCTTATACATGAGGTGGTCATGAATTAAAGGCAACTCGGCAGCAACTAAACACAACAAAGACCCCAGCAGAGAATCTACCTGTACTGTGCACAGACCTTTGATCTACAGAAACTATGAGAAAATAAACAGGTCAGCTGCCAAGTTTTTGGTAATCTGTTGCACAGCAATAGAAGCTGAACAAATGATTAAGTTAAGGTAAGAGTCCGTAGGATAAACATTGGATGGCTAAATGCAAAGTGGGAGGGTCAAACCCACCATTCACTTTTGGAAACCCTCTATGGGGTTGCTATTGGTTGGAACCAACTTGATGGCACTTAGCAAAAACAATAGTATGCTGAGAATACCTTCTGAATAAGTATACAGAGCTAATTGCTGACAGTGTTCAAATGAGTGTACTATGTTGTTAAGGCAGTTCCAACCTATAGAGACCCTGTATAGGGTTTCTGAGGAGTGGCTGGTGAGCTTGAACTGCCAACCTTGTGGTTCAAACTGACTTTGCAGTCCAGCATATTAACCCACAGCACCACATCAGGACTCTGGTTCATATGTGATATTGACAATTACACACAAAACACACAAAAGAGTTCTGATGAGAAGTACTGGGTTAAACAAGATGAGCATGATCTGCTTACTATTAGGTCATCTAGAGGCTTGAGTAAACGGGCCTTGTGTATCTCAAAAAAGAGTTTTACAGTGCTTCTTTGAATGTAGTACTGCCATTTATGCTCATATGTGCATCTGCATATTATAGCGGACTTCAAAATGTTCATGGAAAAACGGAATGAAAAGATAATGGAATTTTTTCATGGACTTTTTGAAGTTGTCTCATATGTGTGTAGTAACATTTGTTAGACCTATATTACGCATATCTCAGTTTGGGAAATTGGTATTTGGTTTTAACTGTATTTCAAAGTACTAAGGAAAAAATAACCATCAATATATATCCACACTGCACTGCTAACCCCAAAGTCAGCAGTTCAAATCCACCAGATGCTCCTCAAGAACACTATCCAGGTCACTATAAGTCAAAACTGACGCGATGGCACTTAACAACAACAACAAAGTCTCAATCAAATACACCTCAACCACCCTTCAGGTCTGGAATTGAACTCATCCTCATGACCTCACTTTTAGCCAAGCGGTAGATAGGTACATCAGGGGGATAACAACACTAGTAAGGTATTTGTTGTTAAGTGTCGTCGAGTCGATTCCAACCCATAGCGACCCTGTGTAGGGTTTCCAAGGAGCAGCTGGTGAGCTTGAACTGCCGACCTCGCATTTCAAATGGCTTTGCAGTATGGCGCATTAACCCACAGCACCACACCAGGACATGAAATGGTAAATAAATAAGGTGAGAGATTCCATCCATAGGGTTTGGTCATTTCAATTATTTAGTCCCTGTAGCCTATATTTTCTTCCAATTCAAAAAATACAGTTGGCCAGTGTGTATAGATAGTACCAGTACCAAGGACAGCTGCATATGACTTCTGAAATTCTGTGAGTCCTTCTCACTTGTCTGCTCCACCACCTCTGATTTTGTCTTTCTTGGCTCCTTCCTTGAACCTATTCTTGGTTTTGTCTGTATTTGGTTTCTGTTCTTCTAAAGTTTACATGCATGGTATAGATTTGTTCACTCCCGAATTTAGTCACACCTTCGATTTTTGGAGTCAGTCCTATTGGACGTAACTTCTGGTGTAGGTCTTTTAGATTAAAAAACTGTAATCTATAGAAAAGTCATTATCAGTATCAGAACCTTATGCAGTGGGACTGATAAATGTTTAGTAACACGCCTTTTGGAAAAGCTTGATTTGTAGTATTTGTCAGTTTTCTTGGTGTAAATACTTCCATCAAATACTGATCTTGTTAAATGTTGAATTGGGAAGAGATGCGCATGGTTGGTTCATGTGAGATAGCTTTAGCACATTACTGACCTTGTGGATTGGATAGCTAAGTCAACTCTTCACCCAACATACTCTATTCCCCTAAGAGAAATTAGGAATCACTTTCAAAGATGCATCCTGACTCAGGGACTAGGTTTTAATGCTGTTCCCCCAAACTCCACTTGTAGTTTATTTACTTGGTAGTTGCAAAACAATGCTAATAGAAAAGTACCAGGAGTAATGAACCCCATGGACATCTAACTGTGTGCCTCTGAATACTAGCTTTGATGGGTGCACCTCAGGTACCATGTCAGGAATAAGGAGTATGCTCCCTGGGTCTCCCACCCCCACATCACCTGGAGTTGGTGTTAGGTGCTGTGGAGTTGACTATGACTCATAGAGCTTTTGTATAGGGTTTCAGGGGCTGTAAATCTTTATGGGAGCAGGAAAGCCTCATCTATCTACCTCGGAGCAGCTGGTGGTTAGTAGTGCAGTGCTTATTCTACAGCATCACGAGTGCTCCATCAATTGGAGTTGTGGTTGTTGTCAGGTGCCATCGAGTTGGAACCGACTCACAGCGACCCCATGCACAGCAGAACGAAACAATGTCCGATCCTGGGCCAACCTCAC
>NW_006408702.1:6245115-6249013 GCF_000296735.1 Chrysochloris asiatica
TTTTTTCTTCAGTTCCCCCAGCTTGATAAATGCTGACCGTGTTCTTCCCTTTTGGTTATCCAACTCTAAATCATTGTATATTTTATTATAGTATTTGGTGCCTCTGTATTTTTATGTTTGTGTTCCATCCATGTGTGCCTTTTATAAAAGTGGTTGACTGGTGGCTGTGTGCCATGGAGTCAGTTCTGACTCATAGCGACCCTGTACTGGGTTTTCAATGCTCTAAAACTTTACGGGAACAGAATGACTCATCTTTCTCCCATGGAACAACTGGTAGTTTTGAACTGCTGACCTTGTGGTCTGCAACCCGATTCGTAAACACTACGCTACTAGAGCAGCTGCTTTATCCAATAAAGTTGATTTGCTATTTAAATGATGGCCATCATTGGGAATATCACAGATCTTGAGGTGGGCAGTACAGGTGGCACTGGGGTCAGGAATTCTCACACCCTCATTCACTACTGTCATCCACTTTGTACTAGTAGAGAACACTTGGCTTCCATAAGGAAGATTTTTGTGTTTATAGCATTGTGTTTACCTTGTTCAGGTCAAAAGCCCAATTTAATTCCTGACTGAATTGCCTTTCCCTTCCAAATAAACCAGACTGAGGTTACGAATCTATTTTCAACCAATCAGAGGTTGGTTAAAACTACTTGTAGATGGTTGACAGCAGTAATCATTTCCATTTGCCTCTCTTCCTGGTATCCACTAGGCCATAGGGAGTGGGAATCTTAGCATAACTAGGCCTACTTGCTCTGTTACATCAATCAAGGCTTGGTAATCGCCTGGGTCAAAAAGTCTCCTTTTTACTCACTCATGATATTATTGGGGTGATACAGTATGATCACTTTTTAAAACAACCTATTATGAGTTGAATCTAGACATATATCCAAAATGTTCAGGACCTAATCGGACTGTTGGGAGTTTATGCCCATGGCAATGCTTTGATTAATTGTATGGTAGGGTTTTGGTGATTAGCATCTAACATTGACTCCCAGCCAGCACCATCTGCCTGATGTTGAGATGATATATTGATATCTACTTTTCTTCATATCTGCTGCTGGAAACCAGCCTGGCCCAAGCTTCATCCTCCTGCCTTAGGCAATTACCCCCTGACTGATATTCCTCTTCCACTCTCTCTTCTACCAGCAGAGTGTGGGAGTCTCCTTGATGTAAAGACCACCAGCATCAGCTATTTTTCATCTTCATTCGAGCCATTCTGGTGGGCATGCAATGGAATAACAATGTGTTTCCAGTTTTCTTTCCTGGGGGATTAACAAAGCCAAGCACTTTTTCATGTTTTCAGCATTTGGATAGTTTCCTTGGTAAGGCACCAGCTTATGTCTTTTATTTATTTTCCTGTAGGTTTCTGTCCTTTCTTCCTGATTTATAGGCATGGTGTATATCTTTTGGATACCGATTTGTTGTCATTTAGACATATTGTTCAGTATCTTTTCCCACATTGTGATTTGCATTTTTCTGCTCTTTATCTACCATTTTGATGAACAGACATTCTTAATTTTAATGTCATTCAGTTAATAAGTCTCTCATTTTATGGTTGTTGTTGGTGGTGATTGGATGCTGCAGAGTTGGTTCAAACTCCTAGTGACCTTATGTAAAATTTCCTAGGCTGCAAATCTTTACAGAAGTGGAAAGCTTCATCTTTCTCCTGCGGAGCCACTTGAACTAATGACCTTGTGGTTCATTTGAACTAATGACCTTGTGGTTAACAGCCCAGCTAATAATCAATCCGCCATGCTACCAGTGCTCCTTATTTTATGGTTAGTGCTTTTTAAAATTTTTGTTCTATTTAAGAACTTTTTGGCTTTTACAAGGTCTTAAAAATATTCTCCAATTTTATTTTCTGAATTGGAAACCTTTTTGTTTTACTTTTTGCATCTAGATCTGTAATCCATTTGGGATGGATTTTTATGTATATTGTGAAAAGCATGTTCACAATTTGATTGTTTTATATTTTGGTAGAAAATTGACCTAGAATAAAGGTTTGAAAAGACTATCATTTCCTGGGTCCCTGAGTAACAAACAGTACGAGCTCAGCTACTAACCTAAATATTGACTGTTTGAACACACTCAGTGGGTACCATAGAAGAATGACTTTATAACCTGCTTCCATAAAGATTTCTCGTTGTTGTGGTTTAGTGCCATCGACTCAGTTCCTACTCACAGACACCCTGTATAAGGTTTTCGAGAAGTGATTGGTGGATTTGAACTGACAACATTACAGCCAAGAAAACCAGTTCTACTCTGTGACACATGGAGTCTCTATGAGTCCGAATCACCTTGATGGTAACAAGTTTGATTTCCTTACTGCATTATAGTATATCAAACAATGAGAATATGTGTGGCCGTCTATCTTTGGATACATCAATCCATTCCACTATTTGTCTATTCAAACCCACCCAGAAGTGCTGAGGCAGATATGCCTGGTATTCTTTTATTTTTGAAAGTTTTTATTATGAATTGAGTGAAGGCTTATAGAGCAGATCAGTTTTACATTCAGCAAATCATGCACTTCATTTCATCTCAATAATTGCAATCCCTCCATGTAGCAACATTTGTCCTAATTCCGCTTTCTGGTTCCTAACTCCATTCACCCTCCTTCTCAACCCTTCTGAACTTTGTCCTTAGGTAATAAATGTTGCTCTTTTGATCTTGAAAGGTTGACAATTCCATGGTGAGCACACATTACTAGTGTTGTTGTCCCCACTATGTACCCATCTAACACTTGGCAGAAAATTGGACCATCAGAGTGGATTCCTTTCAAGACCTGAAAGGTGGCTAAGGGCCATAGTCTCAGGTTCTTCAAGTCTCTTTCTGACCAGTAAATCTGACCTTTTTATTATATATATATTGTTGTTAAGTGCTGTTGAGTCGGTTCCGACCCATACCGACCCTTTATAGGGATTCAAAGGAGCAGCTGGTGAGCTTAAACCTCCAACCTTGCAGTTCAAATGGCTCTGCAGTCTGGTGCATTAACCTACAGTGCCACACAGGGACTCCATATATATACATAATTTTGAGGGTTTCCCCCACCCATATTTTCTCAGACTGTATCTGGAACCATTTAATGTGATCCCCTCAGACCAGTAGCTAGTGGTAGTCGATCACCATCTCATTCTTCTGGTTTCAGAGCCTCAGAGACTGATGTTCACATGTTCCACTAGACTAATTAATTGCAAGCATCTTCAATTTTCATCAGTTTTCTGTCTTTTGCACATGGAACAGGAAATAGTTCCACTTTAGATGCTTGCTCATGAGCTTTTAAGATCCCAGTCACTGATCACCAAAATAGGACATAGAACATTTTCTTTGTGGACTGTAATGCTAATTGGACATACTGCAGCCTGAAATTATGTCCTGAGCACCCAGGTCCAGTAACTTGATGTCTCAAAGTATTTGTTAATGGTCTAAGAAGTTTTCATAATTTTATCCCTTGTTGCTCCAGCACATTCATAGGTATATTTGTGGTAAAGAAAATACCGATGTACACATATCCTCTGTGAAATCTTTATATACTTGTGGATATATTCCTTTCCATACCCATTCAGCCTGTGTATCTCTCCATGTATATACCCTTGGAACCTTGTTTTTGCAGGGTTGTGGAGATAACAATATTTATCTCTATCCTCTTTAGCTCATACATTATGCACAGCCCTGGTATTCTGATTTTGAAAGGCCTTGAAAAACCCTATGGAGCCTGGTACTCTTCACAGATGGGGGTCATCATGAGTCAGAATTGATTTGATGGCTACTAACAACAGCAGCAAATGGAGAAATTTTTCTCATCTTTTGTTAGATTTATTTGTAAGCAGGTGGTTTTTTGAAGTTGTTATAAATGGCATATTTAGATTTATTTTTCTATTTAGATATGGAAATA
>NW_006408702.1:6250551-6251715 GCF_000296735.1 Chrysochloris asiatica
CTACTCAAATTATTCCAGAAGATAGAGGAGGATGGAAAACTTCCTAAAGCATTTCATGAAGCAAGCATAACCCTCATATAAAACCAGGGAAGGATGTTACTAAGAAAGAAATTTATAGACCAATATCTCTCATGAACATAAATGCAAAAATTCTCAATAAAATTATATCCAACAGAATCCTGCAGTACATCAAAAAGATAATACATCATGGCTAAGTGGGATTAAAATCAGGGACGCAAGGATGGTTCAACATTAGAAAAATGATCAATGTAATCCACCATATAATTAATAAAAAGGAAAAGAACCACATGATCATATTGATTGATGCAGAAAAGGCATTTGACAAAATCCAACATCCATTCCTGATAAAAACACTCAACAAGTAGGAATCGAAGGGAAATTCCTCAACATATTTAATAGCATATATACAAAACCAACAGCCTACATTACTCTCAATGGAGAGAAACTGAAAGCCTTCCTTCTGCAAACAGGAACCAGACAAGGATGTACTTTGTTACCACTCCTATTCAATCTTGTACTGGAAGTCTTAGCAAGAGCTCTACGGCAAGACAGGGAAATTAAAGGCATTCAAATTGGTAAAGAGGAAGTAAAATTGTATATTTGCAGACAATATGATCCTATAATAGAAAACCCCAAAGACTCAGTAAAAAAGCTACTAGACCTCATTGGAAGATTCAGCAAAGTGACAGGATCAGTATACAAAAATCAGTTTTATTCCTCTATACGAAAAATGGCAGTGCTGAAAAGGACATTAGGAAAGCAATACCATTTACAATAGCTGCCCAAAGAATGAAATATCTAGGAATAAATGTAACCAGAGAAACAAAGGACGTATACAAAGAAAACTACAAAAAATTATTACAAAAAAACAAAATAGACCTACAAAAATGGAAGAATGTACCATGCTCTTCGATAGAAAGACACCATTGTGAAAATGTCAATATTGCCCAAAGCAATTTATACATATAATGCAATCCAAATCCAAATTTCAATAACATTCTTCAAAAAGTTGAATAAAACTATTACAAACATTATATAGACACCCAGGATAAACAAAGCCCTGCTTAAGAAGAAGAATAAGGTTGGAAACCTCTCTTCCCAACTTCAAAATTTACTACACAGCTACAGTGGTAAAAACAGCTT
>NW_006408702.1:6252368-6253979 GCF_000296735.1 Chrysochloris asiatica
ATCACTAGCCATTAGAGAGATGCAAATCAAAACAACAGTGAGATATCATCTCACACCAGCAATAATAGAAAAGATCAAAAAAAGTATAGGACAGTAAATGCTGGTGGGGATATGGAGAGATAGGGACGCTCCAGCATTGCTGGTGGGATTGCAAAACGGTCCAACCTCTCTGGAAAGCAATACGGCACTTCCTCAGAAGGTTGGAAATACAAATACCTTATGATCCAGCAATTCCTCTACTTGGTATTTACCCACAAGAAATACGAGCCATAACACGAGTATCTACCAATGTTCTTGGCAGCTCTATTAATAATAGCAAAAAGATGGAGACAGGCAAAATGCCCACCAACTGAAGAATGGATAAACAAACTCTGGTACATACACACAATGGAATATTATGCTACCTTGAAGAATAACAAGGAAGCTGCAAGCCACCACATAACATGGAAGAACCTCGATGACATTATGTTGAGTGAAATTAGTCAGTCACAAAAGGAGAAATACTGCATAGGACCACAGCTGTAAAAGACTAAGAAAAAAAAAAACCATACTAAAGAGGGGGTGAGGGGAGGGAGGAAGGTGGAGCACAGGGAAGGGAATAGACACAAAATGGTTTGGGTGCTAGGGAAGAGAGCAATACACAAGAAGGGGATGGAAATGGAAGAACAAAGCAAATGGGAAAACAATTAGGCAGGTTTGCATGGGCTAAGTGGGACAGAAGTAAATAATGATGTATGCACAACCATGGAACAATAGGGCTCTGGGATGTAGGGATTGAGACATGGTTGGAATGGGGAAAAGGGATGAAATGATGTTAAGATGCTTGGCTGTCTTTTGAATCTTGGTTTCCCTGGCATACCATTATAAAATAGACACTTGAGGGGCTGAGTAAGGAATAGCCAGAAGTATCACCATAGAAAGCTTGTAAGTCCATCTGCCTATAACTGATTGGAATACCTAAAATGGGGCTACAATTGCCAAGTGAAAGAGGCTTCCTGTGGAGCCTCTGCATTACATAAGACCATAGGTGTCATCCTGAACCACATCCAGAATCTTCTGAGGTGGGAAATTTCCACTTGAAAGGACAAGCAGACCAGCCTGCAGTGGCTAGAACAGAAGATACATCTTGGAAGAAAGACAGAAAGGAAAAATACAAAACAATATAGGCAGACTGACTGATTACTACAAGAACAAGCAAGTTGCTCGACCAGGAAACATCAAGGCATGTGGTCGGGTCCCCTCACGGCAAACCCCCTTCTAAGACTAAGACTCAATTGGAATACATGCTCTGATTGGTGACCATGTTCGTCACCAATAAGGGGAAGTGAGGGTAAAACAGCAAAGAAGCTGCAAGCTAAGCCCTACAATGTTCAATAGATTCCTGTTGAACTCGGGTGGAGACCTGGTTGGCCAGCAGTGTGGCAAGACCTGGTGACTCTTGGGCCCAGAGTCAGTAACATAGCCACAAAGGACTAGAGTGGAGAGTGAAGAATAGAGCTGATAAGAAGAGAGGGCATATGCATAAGAACACCCACATTTGCAGATAATACCCACTTGACCTGGCTTCAGTGACTGGGTGATCAGAGCTCAACTAGAAGAAGAAAGAAGAGG
>NW_006408702.1:6254079-6256290 GCF_000296735.1 Chrysochloris asiatica
TGACCTACACCTATGGATGCAGTAGCTCAAAAGAGGGAACAAATCTTTACAGCAAGGATCATTCCCACCCCCTCCATACACAGAGTAGACAGGGATGGGAAACTTGGACAATGGGGGTGGGGGCTGCAAAGGCAAGAAGTCACTGACTTACAAGCTTTCAAGAGGGAGCGTAGATCCAGAGGATGAGGAGGAAGGTAGAATTTCCACCGAGTAATATCCAATCTGTCTGTGTGGCGGTGATGATAGGAGATGTGGATAAGTCTCTTGTGATACAATGGTGAGTAATTGTTATCAGGACTGATTGTGAGGGTTGGAAATGTAAAGGTAGACGTTTTGTAGCAAAAGAAGGGTAGTGATTGACTTTTCAGTCTAGGAGCAGAGGTGCCTGGGACCATCAAGGGAGAAGAACGGAGAGTGGGACCCTACCCAGAGAAGCAGCGATGCCTGAAATGGAGGCAGAGACGATGACATGGAGAAAAGGAGCGGCTGGGGACTTTAGATCCAGAGAAGGAGAGGGGTTGTGTGCTTAAGACCAGGAGCAGGCTTTCAGGGTATACCGTTTGGTTGGTTGATGATGCATGGAGGGTATTGTAACCATGGCAATGAAATGATATATGATAGGATGAGTGTAAAGCTAATGTTCTCCCATGTAAAGTATCACATAATTCACAATAAAGCGTTAAAACAAATAAACATAAGGAGGAAGTGGGAAAAGTGTTGTTACATTGTTTGGATTGTAATCAATGTCACAAAGCAAAATCTCTGAATTGTTTGGAAAACTGCTTTGCTTTTTAAGCTTTCACCCAAACACAATAAATAAAAATTAAAAATAAATAATAATAATAAAAAGACTCAAAGTCATAGAAACGACCAGACATACTTATTAGATGGAGGCTGGCAGAACTATGAAACTATGGCCCTTGGTCTTCCTACAGGTCTGGAACTGAATTCACCTCCATGACTGAAGTGTTAGCCAAGCAATAAACAAATATTTAAGGTGACAACAACACTAGTGAGGTACTCATACCTTAGAACTGTTAATCATTCTAGACCAAAGTGTCAACATTTACCTAAAGAAAGAATTCAGAAGGATAAAGAAAGAAGAAGGAATGGAAATAAGCAATCAGAAGGAAGTCAGATAAGTGATGTTATAATTACATTGTAACCACAATGTAATGAGTGACTGCAGTGCAGTCATGATAAAATGAAGTGTGTGGTTTGTTGGATGTTAAAACCGATGCTCTGCTCTTTAAACTTATACTCAACTAAAAACAAAAAGATTTTAGGAAAAGGCTCTGAACAAATTTATTTATTGTTTTAAAGGAGTCCAATTGATGGTAATGGTCAGCTAATATAAAAGGATTATTGATAATTGCTATAACGTTGAATTATTGAAGCTTGTTCATTGAAACAGGAGACTGGCATTGGGTAAGATTGGGGATCTTTGATGTGAAGCAGCCACAATGTGAACAGAAATCAAGCATCTCTTTGACTGGAGGTCAAAGGCAAAAGGACTTCAGGTAATCATCATCATCAGAATGAAGTTGAAACTCCAGAAAGTAGAGAAAAGAAGAAGGAAAACCGCCCAAACATTGTGGACACACTCAGCCCAAGTGCCTGAAAGTCCCCAGAACCAACATGGAAAGGGCAGATTGAAATTGACTTGCAGTTTGAACTTAAAAGAACCTGTGAACTGAGCTGCTGCCCACCACATGCAACGAGAGTATGTGGCTAATCAGTGTAACTGTCTCCTCCACAACATACAATGTTAAAGATACCATTCACAATTACTCATGATATCGAGACTGGAAACTGTTACCATTTTCAAGACGACCCAGATGTTGGAATTATCAGAAGAGAACTTTATAGCAGCTATTTTAACTATGTCAGTAAAGTAAGGACATTATGCTTCTAATGCACAAATAGATGGGACATAACAGGAGCAAAACAACCAAAAGACAATGTAAAGAAAACAAAAGCAAACCAAACTAAAGCAAAAACTGAGCAGATTTTAGAATAGAAAAAAACACACCCATTGAATGGTCATAATAATGAAATGAAGTTAATAAAGCAAAGTAAATTAACTTAAAGAGAGATCAATAGAAAGTAACCGTCTCACCAAAAGAGAAAGCACACACACACACACACACACACACACACACACACAGGGAGAATAATACACAGTGCCCCCGGGGCCTGTGGGACAATATC
>NW_006408702.1:6257070-6261892 GCF_000296735.1 Chrysochloris asiatica
CACCACCACCACCACCAAGTAAAAACTATAGAAATTATGCATATACAAGGAAACACAAATCATTTTATAAAGCCAGCATTATGCTGATACCAAAACTAGACTAATATATTATAAAGAAAGAAAATAACATATCAGTATCATTTCAAAATGTATATAAGAATATCCTTAACAAAGGATATTAACAAATACAGCAATTTGGAAAAAGAATAAAGCTTTATAACCAAAGTGATTTATCCCAGAAACAGAATGCTGAGCTGAATCAGCATTGTCAGAAAATTTCAAGTTATGTTTCTATATACTTATGTCTAGCTTTTTAAGTTTCAATCAACATTAGAAATCAGCAACATAACTCATCGTTTTAATAGAATAAAGGGGGAAATGATCATTTGAACAGGTATAAAAAACAAAGTAATGAAATTTACAACTCATTCAAAATAAAAACTTTTAGCAAAGTAGGAATAGAAGGAAACATTTTCAAATTGAAAAAGGGCATCTAAAATAAGAAATTAAAGTTATCATCATATTCAGGAGCATGGCGGCTCGGTAGGCTAGGCACTAGACTGTGAACCACAAGCTCAGTGATTCAAGCCCACCAGCCACTCTGTGGCAGGAAGATGTCACAGGAATGTTTTCACATAAACTTTTAATCAGAGCATAATGCTTTCCAACTAAAAGTCCTCCAGCGGGGTTCATGTGTTATGTGGATCTTCCAATGGCTCCTTACCATATTTAGATTAAAATCCCAATTCCTCTCCAGGGTTTTCAAGACTGATGCTCCCTCCAACTCCATTCTATTCCACTTCCCTGCTCTCCCACCACTCACTATCCTCTAGCTAAAAGTTATAACTTTTAGCTGTTATAACATGCTAAATTCACTGTAGTCTGGTGGGTCTCTAGCTTCCTCCTCTGCCTGAGATGAAAATCTAAACAGGCCTGAGTTCATGTGATTGTTGTTGTTGTCAAGTGAGTCGGTTCCAACCCATAGCAACACTCTATAGGGTTTCTGAGGAGTGGCTGGTGAGTTTGAACTGCCAACATTATGGTTCATAGCAACATTGCAGTTGAGTGTATTAACCCACAGTGCCACACCAGGACAGTCACATGACAACAACCCAGAGAGCACTTCCTTGACCACCCACTGTCGAAGGTAGCCCCAGCAATCATGCACATAATTTTATGACGTGACATTTCCTTTGTATTAGCTATTGTCCTAGCTTCCTAGTGCTGCAAAAACAGAAATTCCATAAGTGGGTGGTTTTTTAAAAAAAAAGGAAATTTATTTTCTCACAGTTTAGAAGGTTAGAATTAGGAGGGTGAGTTTAGGATACAGGCTCTAGAGGAAAGCTCTATTCTTCAGAGTTTCGGGGAGATTCTTGCCTTAGTTTCTCTAGTCCCTATATCCCCTTATTTCTTTGGTCATCTCTCCATAGCATCTATCTTTTCCCCATTTGTGCTTACTTTTCTCTCTCTAATCTTCTCTTCTGATGTCTCTGATGTTGGATAAGCACTGGACTGCTAACTGCAAGGTTGGCAGCTTAAACCCAACAGCTGCTCCTTGGAAATCCTAGACAGGGTTACTAAGAGTCAGAATCCACTGGAAGGCACTTAACAACAACAACATACTTACATGGTCTTATTAGCACACACAAAAAAATCCAATTCCCAAATGAGATTACACCCACAAGTTAGGACACCAACACATATTTTGGGGGACACAGTTTAGTCCATTGAAATGATTTTGTCAATTTAGTTTCCTGTTTCTGTCTTATTCACTCATATGAGAACATAAGCTTCAGGAGGCAAGGCCTTCTTTATCTTTCTGTAACCACAGCAATTGAGTTTTGAACAGATGCATCCGTGACTAAGACGGCAAGACTCTTGAATCTTTACACAAGATTGGAGCCAGCTGATGATGTGGGGTGAAGCCACAAAGGTTGGAAAGTGAAGATGGAGAGAATGAGGTAGAAACTAGCTAGATTTTAATATTTGCTCATTCTACTTAATATTTCTGGAGGTCTGCTTTTCGGAATCCCTTGGGTTCTTTAGAGAGTCTCTGGATGGCACAAATCGTTAATGCACAACCCAAAGATTGGTGGGTTTGAATCTACCCAGAGATGCCTTGGAATAAAGGGCTGGAAATCTACCTCTGTAATGCCACAGTCTTGAAAAGTTGATGGGAGTGCAGTTCTATGCTGACACACACAGGGTTGACATGAGTCAAAACTAACTCAATGGTAACTGGTTTGGTGGTGTGGTTTTGCATTATCTCAATGTTGAAGTATACGCTGTATATGGGTACTCAATATAGATGGGTACTCTTTAATTGATGCTTTTTCTGTCTAACTTCTCTATGTAAATATAACCTAATAAGAGTCCATTATATCCAGCCAGAAAAGTAAACAGATCCGAAAATTAAACAGACCTGCTTTAACTGGGTAAAAGCAGTTTCTAATTAGAATAATAACAAAAATGAGAGGATTGATCAGTCAGCGTGCAAGTCTTTCTCTCTTTTCAGTTTGCATTATATTTAATGCATTTTTTCAATTTTCCCTTCATATTTTAAAATCATTACAGGAACTTTAATCTTTCTAATATTTGTTGGTAAGTGCTATTGAGTTGGTTCCGTGTGTAGGGTTTCTGAGGTGAGTTTGAACTGCCAACCTTGCTGTCCAGCACATTATCCTGAAGCACCACACCAGCTTGGTAAATCAGCAAAATGACGTATTTCAGATATAAACTTGCATACATTTCCTAAAAGCACATAATGCTTTAATGCAACGCTAATTATTGAAAAGAATTTAGCATTTGAACTTCATATTAAAGGATATTCTTGTTAATAAGTGCAGACAATTTCAAGGATTTCTCATCAGGTGTCCTTTATATTTAGTCAGTAAATATGGAAATTGGGGGATTTTGGTTCTCACTTCGATTCTTGCTGAGAAATGCAAGCATTGCAGAGAATCCCGTCGAAGCCAGGCATCTTGATTTCACTTACTAAGGTGAAAAGTGAGCCTCAGAAGCCAACTTAAATCTTCATTTGCAAGGGCTAAAGGAGCCACATAGCAAGTTTGAGTGTGACAGGAGTAAGCCCAGCTCAATCGCTTGCTCATGCACAGGTAAGCTCCAACTACATCACATCTCTAACAGTACCCTCAGTGGTTTGTGAGGTGCCTTGATGCTTTGCTTAATATTGTTCCTTGTATCCAGAAGGACCTTTGCTCCCTGAAAACCTTCATCACACCTGTCAAGACCCAAGATTAGCAGCACATTGCCTGTGATATTTTAGAGGCTCTGTCCTTAATATTCTAGATGCAGGTCTGTTCCTACCTTGATTGTTGTTAAGTGCCATTGAATTGGTTTCAACCTATAGTGAACCTAGGTACAACAGAATGAAATACTGCCCAGTCCTGCTATGCTTGAGCCCATTGTTGCTGCTACTATGCCAATCATCCCATTGGGGGTCTCCCTCTTTTTTGCTGTTCCTCCACTTTACCAAGCATGATGTTCTTCTCCAGGAACTGTCCCTGCCCCTGATAATATGTCCAAAATATGAGAAACAATGTCTGCCCATCTTTGCTTCTAAGGAACACTCTGGTTGTATTTCTTCCAACACAGATATAATTGTTCTTCTGGCAGCCCATGATTCCTTGAATATTCTTCTCCAACACCATAACTCAAATGCACCAATGCTTCTATGATCTTCCTTATTCGTTGTTCAACTTTCACATGCATATGAAGCTATTAAAAATAACTTGGCACACCTTAGTCTTCAAATTGATGTATTTGCTCTTGAACACTTTAAAGAGTTCTTGTGCAGCAGATTTGCCTAATGCAATACATTGTTTGATTTCTTGACTGCTGCTTCCATTCATGTTGATGGTGGATCAAAGCAAAATGAAGTCTTTAACAAGTTCTGTCTTTTCTCCATTTATAATGGTGTTATTCATTGGTACTGTTTCAGTTTTGTTTTCTTTATATCAAGATGCAATCCATAACAAAGTCTGTGGTCTTTGACCTTCATCAGTATTTTAAGTCCTACCTTGACTAGAACATTTATTTTATTGGATAGTTTCCACCCATTAGCCTGAGAACTCTTACCTGTCAATGGTCTTTGTGTCTTTCTAGCAGCTTCTATTTCTACTACAGAGTAGTCAATGTTGTTGTTGTTGTTGTTAGGTGCCATCAAGTTGCTACTGACTCATAGTGACCCTATGAAGAAAAGAACAAAACACTGCCCGGTCCTGCGACAACCTCACAATTGTTGCTGCATTTGAGCCCATTGCTGCTGACAGCGTGCCAATCCATCTAGTTGGGGGTCTTCCTTTTTTTCTCTGACCTTTCACTTTACCAAATATGATATCCTTCTCCAAGGACTGGTCTCCCCTGACAATATGTCCAAAGTATAAGAGACAATGTCTGGCCACCTTTGCTTCCAAGGAGCACTCTGGTTGTGCTTCTACCAACACAGATTTGGTTGTTTCTCTGGCAGTCCATGGTACCTTTAACATATTCTTCTCCAACACCATAATTCAAATGAATCAATTCTTCCACGGTCTTCCTGATTCACTGTCCAACTTTCACATATGAGGTTACTGAAAATACCATGGCTTGGGTCAGGCGCACGTCAAATTGACATCTTTGCTCTTCAGCACTTTACAGAGGTCTTGTACAGCAGATCTGCCTAATGCAGTCCATTGTTTAACATCTTGACTGCTGCTTTGAGTGTTGATGGTTGATCCAAGCAAAATGAAGTCTTTCACAACTTCAATCTTTTCTCCACTTATATGAATGTTGATTGTTGGTTCAGTGTGAGAATTTCTGT
>NW_006408702.1:6262827-6264280 GCF_000296735.1 Chrysochloris asiatica
AAGAAAGCTTTTATTATGGATTGAGTAAAGGTTTATAGGACAGGTCATCAGTTTTACATTCAACAAATCATTGTAATGATTACAATCCCTTCCATGCACCATCAGCTACCAGTATTTACCTCTATTACCTTTTTCAAAAATAAAAATTGATGTACATACAACACATTGAAAATATGTATTCATTTAAATGTCCAAAGGACACATTTTTCAAGCCAGCCTCCTTGCCACAGGGGCACTGCCTTTATCAGTCCATGGGCCCATAGTTTTCTGCTGCTTTGTCTATGCCATCACTTCTGGCACCATCTCTGGTGTCACTGCTTTTCTGGTTAGGATCCCTCTCTCCTCTCATGCTCTTCCCTTTGGATGGTCCTAGGGTCCTCTGGTCTAGAAATGACAGATTAACTACTTCTCCCTTTTAGTTACACCTCTTCTACATTTACAGTCACCATTAGTCCTGATAACAATTACACACAATCGAATCATAAAATCCTGTCCTCATCATCACCAGGCCCATCTGGGCAAGAAGAAAATAATTCAGTGGGGATTCAATCTTACCCCCCTCATTCTGACACTAAGCACCCTTCATGAAAGTTGATAAGCAAGACCCTTTGTAGTTTTATAGACCCCAATTTGTGATAAACAAAGATTAAGTTGACAGTCCCTATCAGCCCACTGTACTGTGGAGGCAAGCTTGATCATTAATGTGAAGAATCCTTCCCTTTCAGTTGGAATTTCGGGCAATTTCATCCATAAGTAAAGGCCCAGTTCATCAAGCTGTAGCAACTTCCACTTGGTTCACTGTATCAAATCTCTATCTTTATCTGATCGAGTTCTGGTCAGCAAGCTATTCAAGTTAAATCAAATGGGTGGGTACTATCACAAGTTTAGCAATTCTCACACACCTCTCCACATTTCAAACCAGCTGGCTGCTTCACTCTTAACTCTAACCTGCAGTGACTAGGTCAGTGTACTTGGGCTTGGTAGTTCACACGTCTCCCTGAACTTCAAATCAGCCAGGACTTCCTCTTTTCTCTCTCATCTCAAGGCCATCAGGTGTCTATGGAACAAAGTCAAACTCAGTCCATGTTTTTATTGCTGCATTTCCCCCATTACCACTCACAACTTATCCAGGGAAGTCTCCAGTGAGCATACAAGACTGTTCTTGTGTGCCATTTGAGTTTAAATTTTAGAAAGGGGTTTACCCTGATGGACTCCAAGGCAAGAGAGTGAGAGTCCTTCCACTTTGTTCTTCTTCTTAATCAGAATTTTGCTTATCTGAGGTCTCTTTCCTTTCCATATAATGTTTGTAATCATTTTCTTTTTTTAAAATATCTTTAAAGAATGTCATTGGAATCCGGATTGAGATTGTGTTATAACTATAGATTGCTTTGGGTAGTATTGACATTTTCACAATGTTAAGTCTTCCTATCCATGAGTATGGTATCTTCTTCCA
>NW_006408702.1:6264705-6266290 GCF_000296735.1 Chrysochloris asiatica
CCATGGCACTTTCAATATTCCCCTCCAACCCCATAACTCAAAAGTATCAATTCTTCCATGGTCTTCCTAATTCACTGTTTTGTTTTTATAGAGTCTTTGGGTTTCCTATGTCTAGGATCATATCATCTATAAATAGAGTGTTTAACTCCTTCTTTGCCAATTTGGATGCCTTTTATTTCCTTTACTTGCTTTATATCTCTGGGCTAAGACTTCCAACAAAATATTAAATAGGAATGGTGGTAAAGAACATCCTTGTCTGGTTCCTGTTCTCAAAGAGAATGTTCTCTGTTTCTCTCCATTAAGAGTGATATGGGCTGTTGGGTTTCTACAGATGCTCTTAACTATGCTCTGGAATGTCCTTGAAAATGCTACTTTGTTGAGTTGTTTTGTTTTGTTTTTTAAATCAAGAATAGGTGTTGGGGTTTTGGAAGTGGGAGAAGCAGAGTCAGGTAGGACAGCCTCTGTGTCTGTGGGGGAGGTGTGGAAAACCCAGAGAAGGTGCTTTCACACAGCAGCTCCAGAACTCTGGATCTAGTATAAGGTGCAGGGCATCAGTTTCCCACACCCACGAGTGGAAAAATCACTGTATAAAGGAAAACATTGCAATTTCGGAATCGATCAGGATGCGAGACTCTCCTGTGGCCACTCCTGCCCGTGCTGAGTTCAGAGGGCAGGGCCTCAGCCAGACTGACACAGTGATGCTGTGTTAAAACCCGCACAGCGACAGTTTAAAAAACAGATGTGGGGGAATTCTATACCATTTTTCCTCCTCTCCCTTGTTGCACCCTCCCTGTCCAGCCCGAACACCTTCAGGTGGATGGATATGCACCCCCAAAAGGGTCCAGCATTGAGCCCACAGTTTTCCCATGGCACAGAGAGGAGAAGCCCCATTGGTCCCATGGGCTGATCCGTAGCTGTTTATGACTCTGACTCTGGGACCCAGCACTAAAGGTGACATGTGCAAGACCCATTACTCCTGCCTACCCAGCAAAAAAAAAGCAGGTCTGTCCATACAGACAAACCATATGAGCACTATATAAAACTCTGAAATAAAAAGCATAAGCCAACACCAACTACTACACATGAGGATATGCCTATTTCAAGAATTATGCTGTGTACACGCAGATACCTAACTGACCTTCAGAGATAAAAGTAGTACTCAATCTTTCTCCCATTAATTTCTCAATATCTATCTGTGCACATCCATGGTGGTGTCTAGATGAGGGGCCTAAATGAGTGGACAGCCTCACCCACTACTGGAGGTTTCTACTGTGCATGCACACTGACCTGCGCAGCAAAGGATACTGAACAGTCGGCTATGGTTTTATTTTTGGTTTTGAGTGGTGGTTTTTGTCCCTGCTTTTATATTGCTTTTGATTTTGGTCCTTTTGATCACACTTTTTTCCTGGGTGTGGGAGCTTTTCTCCCTATATTACCCAAGAAGAGACAGCAATCGTGGCCATATACAACTTAAAAGTATACTCCATAATATTCCATAATAGGGAAGGAGCCAATACCAGCTGCTAGGCATTACACATGAAAAGGGAAGCCTATATCTACATCATATCTACCAGGAGACACTCAG
>NW_006408702.1:6273250-6285315 GCF_000296735.1 Chrysochloris asiatica
TCACATTTCAGTTCTGTATCCTATCTTATCTAAAGAATCACATCCTCCCTTTATGAATTACATCCTTCCTTTGTAACAAATCCCTCCCTAAAAAAGAGAATAAAAGACTGAGGTAGAGTGAGTTCTGTGTGCAATGCTAGGCAATATATTTGCAGATCTTCCTACCTGCCAGCTTGCATCATATCTGTGTGCCTGTCTATTTTGTATATATTTCATCTCTCTCTTTCTCTATCCCTTTTGCCGCCAGATCTCCCTTCTTCATGACACCCACACTTCCTTGTTGAGGCTGGACCCTGACATAGGACCTCGACAATGGATGTAGTAGCTTAAAAGAGGGATCAAATCTTTACAGTGAGGATCATTCTCACCCCTCAGTACACAGGATTGACAGGGTTGGGCAACTTAGACATTGGGTATCCAAAATGGGGGGTGCGGGGGGATTACAAAGGCAAGAAGTGACTAGGTTACACTCTTTCAAGAGAGAGACTAGTTCCAGAGGGTTGCAGGAGAAGGTAGACTCTCCACTGAGTGGTTTCCAACTTGTCTAGCTGGGTCTGGTGAAAGGAGATGGGGATAAGACACGTAAGATTCAAAGTGCTGGTGGTGGGGGCGGGGGGATTACAAAGGCAAGAAGTGACTAGGTTACACTCTTTCAAGAGAGAGACTAGTTCCAGAGGGTTGCAGGAGAAGGTAGACTCTCCACTGAGTGGTTTCCAATCTGTTGGGATGGGGCTAATGAAAGGAGATAGGGATAGAACTCTTGTGGTACAATAGTGAATAATTACTATCAGAACTGACTGTGAGGGTAGGAAATGTAAAGGTAGATGTTTTGTAACAAAAAGAGGAGAGTGGTAATGTTGCAGTCTAGGAGTGGAGGTGCCTGGGACCATCAAGTGAGAAAAGCGGATTGCAGGACCCTACCCAGAGAAGCAATGATGCCAGAGATGGAAGCAGAGACAATGACATGGAGAGATGGAGCAGCTGGGTACTCTGGATTCAAGGAGGGAGAGGGTTTGTGTGCTGACAGCAGTGTGGCAGACTTGTAGGGTGTACCTTTTGGTTGTTTGATGATATATGGAGGGGATTGTAGTCATTGGAATGAAACAAAATACGATAGGATGAATGTAAAGCTGGTGTTCTCCCATATAAACTATCCCATAATTCACAATAAAAACTTAAAAAAAAAGCAAAGAATATGTGTCAGATTTTGTCAAATGCCTTTTCTGCATCAATCGATATAATCATATGGTTTTTCTCCTTTTTTAAATCTATGTAGTGAATTACATTGATTGTTTTTCTAATATTGAATCATCTTTGCATGTCTGGTATGAATCCAACCTGATTATGATGTATTATTTTAAAGTTTTTATTGTGAATTGAGTGATAGTTTACATGGGGGAACATTCGTTTATTTTCCTGATAGGTTGTTGAATTCTATTGGGCTAGGATTTTGTTGAGAATCTTTTCATCTATGTTCATGCATGATATTGGTCTATAATTTTTGCTTCAGTGATGTCCTTCCCTGGTTTTGGTATGGGAATTATGCTTGCTTTGTAAAATGTATTAGGAAGTTTTCCATTGTTTTCTATATTCTGGAATAATTTGAATAGAATTGGTTTCAGCTGTTTTCTGATTGTTTAGTGAAAACCACCGGTAAAGTCACCCAGGCCTGGACGTTTTTTGGTTGGGAGTTATTTGATGACCTAATCAATTTCTTCTTTTTTTATGGGTCTGCTCAAGTTTTCTATTTCACTCTGTGTATCATTAGAGATGAATATTGTCATTCCTGCTCATTTTCTATTGCAATTAGCTTGGTATGTATTTTTTTCCATCCTTTAATTTTTTATTTATTTTTGTCTTTGTAAGGTGTGTCTCTTGTAGACAACATATTGAAGAATCCTGTTTTCTTATTCATTCTGCCTCTTGACTGGTACATTTAGTGCATTGACATTCAGTGTAATTATCCACAGGTATGGTTTAATTACTATCATTGTGATGTTTGGGTTTTGTGGTGCTGTTGATTTCTTTGTTCTGTATGCTTTCCTGTGTTGAGTTCATTTTCTTGTCAAGTTCAAAATAGTTTTAATGTTTCCATAATCTTGTTGGACTTTGCTTTCCTCGATTTGATGTGGAGATGTATTAAGTTTCTTTGAAGTTACCCTATATTTTTTGACAGTGTGTTTTACCCTGAGATCTACTTGACCTCCTCACCACCTGGATCTCTGTTATTATGATTTTCCTTCTTTTGCTTTTTAGTTGTCCTAGTCATAGACTGACATCTCAGATACCCTAATTTCATCTTGTAGTTTTGTTCTGCTCTGCACTCTTCCATCTCTGGATTCTGGGTGGTGTTGCCATATATGTCAATCTCTGGTTGATGTCTGCTCTTGTTGGTTCTCAGTCCAAAGAATCCCCTTTAGTATGTTTAGGCATGCTGATTTGGCTTTTACAAAATCCCTTAATTTCTGTTCATGCTGAAATATTCTGATTTTTCCATTGCATTTAAATGAGAGCTTTGCTGAGTATATGATTCTTGGTTGGCAGTTTTTTTTTGTTTTGTTTTTTTTCTTTAAAAGTTTTATATATGTCTCCTCATTGCCTTCTTGACTGCATTGGTTTCTGATGAGAAATCAGAGCTTAAACTTATTGGTTTTCCTTTGTAGGTAACACTTTTTTCCCTACCTGCTTTTAAAGATTTTCTCCTTGTCTTTGATTCTGAAGAATTTGATTATGATATGCTCAGGCGATTTTCTTTCGGGGTCAGTCCTGTCTGAGGTTCATTCATCTTCTTGAGTGCTTATCTTCTCATCCTTCAAAATGCTAGGAAAATTTTCTTCTACCTTAGCAGTAATGAGAGATTTAACTTCAACCTTGCTGATTCTGGCTTCCAATGCTTTGATTCTATTCCTTTGCCCTTTTAAAGTATTGTCTATTTCTGATATTTTAGCATTGATCATCTGGACGCCTTTGTACAGGTTTTATATTGTCTCCAATGCTGTAGCGCTTTTATGATTGCTTCCTTATTTTTCTCCACCTATGGAGGAAACATTTGGATGCACTTCAATATTATTCTCCTAAATACTCTTTCAGACAATTCCAAAGCCTCTCTACCCTCCATTGTCATTCTTAGCTCCTCTTCTTAGTTGTTTGTTTGAGCTACTCTGTCTTGTATCTGCATATGAGCAGAAATTTTCTGCTGCTTTTTAGGCATTGCGGTGTTGTTGTATTTATATTAATTAGATCAATATATGATGGTGTAGTCTTAAGTCCACTCCAATTGCCTCTGGGTAGGTGTGGCCAGAAGATGGGTTTCTCTGTTCACTGTTCTTACAGCTCAATTCCGAGTGTTTTTAGCAGTTTTTGGTTGTAGACACTGCTCTGGTATATAGCAGCTGTTATTGGCTCTTACCATATGGGTGAGGTTTTATAGGGTGAAATTGTAGCTTGGCAGTATGGCCACAGTTGCTTACTCTTGTCAGGTGAGACACAAAGAGAAAGTACTCCCACAGGATATGAGGGTCAAAAATAATGATTAAATATAAAAATTGAACATCATAAACACCCATGAAAAAATATGTATATAAATCTGGAAAAACAAAAACAAAAATTAAAAAAAAAAAAAAAATCAAAAACCATACGGGCACCTCTGTTTCTGCAGATCACTGGCTAGTTTCTGCCCTGGGAGTGCTCTCTTGTCGCTCTATCTGATCATGAAAATATGAGTAATTCTTTAGTACCACCAAGTGAATTGCTGAAAGTGAAGAGGACTTAAAATATTTACTGATGAAGATCAAAGAGCACAGCCTTTGGTATGAATTACATCTCAATGTCAAGAAAACAAAAATCCTCACCACTGGAACAATAAACAACATTCTTATCAACAGAGAAAAGACTGACATTGTCAAGGACTTCATTCTTCTTGGACAAACCATCAACACTCACGGATGCAGCAGTGAAGAAATCAAATGCCATATTGCATTAGGCAAATCTGCTGCACAAGACCTTTTTAAAATGTTGAAGAGCAAAGATGTCAGCTTGAGGACTAAGGTGAGCCAGACCCAAACCATGGTATTTTCAATAACCTCATATGCATGTGAAAACTGGACAGTGAATAAGGAAGACCATAGAAGAATTGATGCATTTGAGTTATGGTGTTGGAAGTTAATATTGAGTAACACGGACTACCAAAAGAACCAATAGATCCATTTTGGAAGAAGCGCAGCCAGAGTGCTCCTTGGAGGCCAAGATGGCCAAACTTCGTCTCTCATACTTCAGACACATTGTCAGGAAGGAACAGTTTGTCAGAAGGATATCATGTTTGGTAAGGTGGAGGGTCAGAGAAAACGAGGAAGACCCCCAACGAGATGGATTGGCCAAGTGGCAGCATCGATGGACTCAAGTGTGGCAACAGTAATGAGGTTGTCCCAGGATCTGGCAGTGTTTCGTTCTGCTCTGCATAGGTTCGCTATGAGTCGACACCGACTCAATGGCACCCATCAAGAACAACAGTGAATTCTTGGCTTCAAAATGACTGAGAAATTCCACAATATTTCTGCTGTGCCAATGTGATCTAACCCTGGCCTTCCTTTTTTCCCCTCTCCCAATTTCGCTTAGTTGTTTCTCCTAGTGAGAACCAGCTCAAGGCTGGCCAGATCTACTTTGGAAGAGACTCATGGAGCAGTTTCCTCCTCTTGTCTCCTCTTGGTCCAGCAATCTGCATGGTGCAAATTCTTCCCCTGCACAACTCAAAACTTTGCACACATGGCATAGGGACTTCCCCTGGGGGTGTCTACTCTCTTGTCACCAGAGTGGAAATGAGTTTTGTTCTGTCTGAACAAAAGAAAAGAACATGATAAGGGAAAAAACAAAACAAAAAACCATACAGGCACCTCTGTTTCTGCAGATCACTGGCTGGTTTCTGCACTGGGAGTGCTCTCTTGTCGCTCTATCTGCTCACTCCTGTTCAGCTTAGCTGCGGGGAACACATCAGCTACCCCAAATCAAAAAGCACATCCTTTCTTCTATTCCAAATCTTACTCCCAGAAAGCACTTAAACCACTTATTTATCAACTTATTTGAAGTTCACAATTATGGATGGTCCTCTGAATCTATTTTGCCCAGTTTTTCATGTTTTCACTGATGGGAGTCTGCACGACCTTTTTGCCTAGTCCACCATCAAGTCCCAGCCTCTCCTTCCATCTTCTTTTGATGCTTTTGGAATCATTCAATATTTTGTCCGTTCTTATTGTTGTTAAGTGCCATTGATTCAGTTCCAACTGATGGCGACCCTGCATAGGATTTTCTAGGAGCTTGAACCACTGATCTTGTGATTCAAACCAATCTTGCAGTCTAGCACGTAAATCTGCAGTGCCACACCAGGACTCCATTTTGCCTATAGTGTCCTTCAGGATTGTAAGTCGAGGCTGGAAGCTTTTCTTCAGTTCCTTCACTTTGAGAAATTCTGATCATGTTCTCCCCTTTTGTTTTTCTACCTTCTGATCTTTACACATTTTGTTATATTATTTGACTTTGTCTTCTTGAGATGCTCTTTGAAATTTTCTATTTGGCTCTTTAACTCCTCATTTCTATTTGATTTACCATCCCTATACTGAGAGCAAGTTTCAGAGTCTCTTCTGACATCGCTTTTGGTCTTTTCCTTCTTTCTTGTCTTCTTAATGACCTTTTACTTTCTTTCTTCATGATGTTCTTGATGACATCGTATAAATCTTTTTATCTCCAGTCTTTAGTGTCTTGCACCAAATCTATTCATCAGGTGATCTCTAAATTCAAGTGGGATATATTCAAGGTCATATTTTGGCTCACATAGACTTGTTTTAATTTTCTTCAGCTTCAGCCTGAACTTGCATATGAACAATTAATGGTATGTTCTACAGTCTGCCCCTGGCCTTGTTTTGGCTGATGCTATGTAGCTTTTCCACCATCTCTTTCCAGAGATGTAGTCAATTTCATTTCTATGTATTCCATCTGGTGAGGTCCATGTATAGTCATCCTTTATGTTTTTTAAAAACAGTACTTGCAATGAAGAAGTCATTTGTCTTGAAAAATTCTATCATGCAGTCGCCAGCATGGAACCACAAATTGGCAATTCAAACCCACAATCCTCCTTGGAAACTCTATATAGGATCACTATGAGTTGGAATGAACTCAACAGCACTTAACAACAATAACAATAAACATGAATAATCAACCATGAGAAAATAACTGACCTTTCTTTTGCTTTTTCCATTCTGAAAAATTCTCATCTATCTTTCAAACTTACCCTCAAGAGGTAGGGGTTGATTATCTGGAATGGCCAACTTAAATATCTCAGCAATTGTCTCTGGGCTTATTATCCCATGATATAGATTTTAACTTCTTCTTTTACTGTGGGAGAGGGGGCCTTAATAGGGATCCTACTAGACATTTTTAGCTAAAGAGCAGTCTGATTGTGTTGGATTTTACAAACTTTCTCTGAGACTTAGAATGTCTCTGAGACTTAGACTTAGAACAAATTGCTCTAATGTTCCTCAAAAGAACAAAGCCTTTTCCCTGAACAATACATTTCTGTATCATCTTGTATTATCCCTGGAAACACAATGAGTCCAGAAATAATTGGTGAGACTAGTCAGGATGGAAAGAACAGATCGTTCAGACTAGCTATTCCCTGTTGGTGCTTTACAAAGAAGCTCTGGTAGTGTAATAGATACCAATAGAGCTGCTAAGTTCAAAGTCAGAAGTTCAAAACTACCAGCCATTCCATGGGAGAAAGATGAGGCTTTCTGCTCCTTTAAAGGTTTACAGCCTCAGGAACCCTGTGCAGGGTCACTGTGAGTTAGAACTGACTCCATGGCATATAATCTCCACCACCAGTGCTTTACAACCTGTTGGTAATTAAAGTTAGTAGGAAGTTTAAGTGAAAGTCCATGTCCCTTAGCAAGCAGTGCTAACAGCATTCATCTGTAAAGCTAGAGTCAGGGTGAATTACATTTAAGAAGGAAAGGGTTTAATTTAAGAGGCAATGAAAAAGTTTTTATCCCAATTGCATTTTCTTGTCAAAGATGCCTGAAAATTCTATATCCAGATATTTATAATAAAGAAGGCATCTTCATAGGGCAGGAGAGGGAGCAGCACAATTCCATCAATAACAACTCGATGAGGATAATCTGACTCTCAAACTAATGCAATTAGTAACTGATTGAGTTGAAATTTGAACTAAAGTCTGTGTGACTGCAAAGCTTTACCTTTAACCCATAAATTATACAATTTTCACTCTTCTCAACTTAGCCACCCTCTGCAGCCCTGCACACTCACACTCACACACTTTGTGGGTTTACATCCTCAAGACAAAGCCAGGCAGTCAAACAGGACTTAAGAATTCTTCCACAGAGTCCCTGAAGAGAGGACTTAGTCCCTGTGAAGTTGAACCTGACCATGATTTTGTGGAAGGACCTCCTACACCCTGGTGGGCAAAGGAGACACATTTAGGAGTGAAGAGTCTTCATTCAACAAAACAAAGGATTCCATACTCTACAAACTGCCATGAAGATGGATGGACAAGTTGATTTAACTCAACCAGTATATGACCCGAGATTTTTTGAATCTCTGGAATTGGTCCAGAGGGAACCTTTAAAATGTGGTTCTCCTGTGTAATGACCTCATGCCTTGGGAAGAGCTTGGAGAAAAAAGTCTCTTCCTTCTCCCACAGAAAGGACAACAATAGAAGGTCAGAGCAATTCTCGTCCTTCTTCCACAAATAGGATAGCACTAGAGGCTGGACTATGTGAAGGCTCAGGCCCTGAATCAAATGTTGCTCTTAGCTGCTAGCTAGTCAGTTCATGTTGACTCACCCCATGCACATTAAATGAAACAGTCTGATCCTGCATAATCCTCATATTCAGTTGTAGGTTGGACTGGTATGCTCCATACTTAGGGTTTTCATTGATTGGTTTTTAGAAGTAGATTGCCAGGTCTTTCTTTCTAGTCTATCTTGGTCTGGAAGCTCTGTTGAAACTTGTTCTGCATCATAGCAACATATAAGCCTTCACTGATGATAAGTAAGGGCTATGTGGGGTGTACTGGCCGGGAATCGAACCCAGGTATCCTGCAGGGGAGAAGAAAATTCTACCACTAAGTCACACACTTCCCTCTGAATCAGATGAAGAGGCCATTATTATGGCTACAGAGCAGAGCTACAATAAGCCATTTCTGATGCCATCCTGAGGGACTTGATCAAGAAAAGAAGGCTTCCTCTGAGACCCAGAGAAGCATGGAATTGGCAGAGGTATTTGGGGTGCCATTCAAAGAGGGGCTGACTAATGTGCTGGCTCACGTCAGGTTCTCCACTTTCTTAGCTGTGCTAATTCCAAGGTCCAGCTGCTCACCTCAGCCTGCCATGTGGGGTTCACGGTGTTGCCAATGATCTTGGACCGTCTTTCCTGTCCATGGTGAGGGAGAGCAGGGAAGATGCTGTGCTTCCCTGGCTGGATGGAAATCTTCAGATAAGGGTCTGGGTTGAAAAACATCCCTTTCTTCAGCCCCATGGCCTGGAAATCTGGAAAAATAAAGGATATTCTAATTTGAATGTGTTTTAGTTAGGCTAAAGAAGAATTGGATTCTGTACAAGAAAAGCCCACCTGAAAGATAGAAAAATCTTTCTAATGTATGGATCATTTCCCACACCATTACAAATACAGACTAGCTTGTTTATAGAACCCACTATGTATAGCATGTAAAGGTATCATTAAATTGTGTTTTGATGAGAAGTCCTGTAATAAAGCAGTTCTATGGGCCTTGTGGTCACTATGCTCTTCATTAAAGGACTATTGGACTTCTGAATTCAAGTACTTGTCATGTAGCTTCAGTTAAAGGGATTGGAGTTAGAGGCTGAGGGCCACCTCACAAAAGGTTAGTGTCTATAGAGAGAGGGAATCTAACTTTGAGATTGCAATGGTTCTATGTGTAAAATCCCTCTGAGAAGTAGAGACGTTAAGTAAAACAAGGAATGTAGTTTCACAGTAAACATCTCATTGAGCAAGAAGAGAAATAATGAAAAAGAGAAAAGTTAACAAAGTAAAAGCATGGGCAATGGAGAAAAGAAAAACAGTAACTACATAGTCTCCATGGCTTAGTGTGTGTCAATTAGGACAGCATTGAGAACCATGCTGCCAGAAAGAGCAAGAATTTGAAAGTTGAATTGCTCCATGTGATTTAAGATATCTGATCATGCATTGGAGCCTGGTGTGGCATTGTGGGTTAGTGCACTGGACTGCAAAGTCGGTTTGAACCACAAGCTCACCAGTCACTCCTCAGAAACCTTATCTAGGGTTGCTATGAGTCAGAACCAAGTCAACAGCACTTAACAACAACAACAATAACCATGCACAACTGTTTGTTGTGAAAAAAGAGAGAGAAAGGAAGATAGCTGTGGCTTGCATATATTCTGGGATACTGTGAGACCATTTTATATTTATTGGCAAAAATAATACTTATACACTTAAAAAACTGGCCTATTGTTGAATTTTTTTCCAGAATTTTTCTCATGTATAAGTGAAAGAAATAGGAAAAGCTACATTGACTCAGCAATACTCAACTATTGTATAAGTTGTAAAGTATGTAAGTAATTGTTACTGATGAAAAGATATATATGTTTTTTATGTGAGCATACTTATGTTATTTTGGCTTGGTTCAAGGTTATTTGCCTAATAAAATTATTCTTGCCCTTTTGTATTACAATATACTGTTGTGTGGTTTGAAGAGGATAGAAAGTATAATAACCATCACAGAAATTTGTAAGATTCAACTAACATCCATAGTAGTTTGCCTAGAAATGAGTTCATAGCAGCCCCAACTACAATCCTTAGAAAGGCCTTCTCATAAGTGTGGCTCTTGGTTAGTGTCTGGGAACTTAGGTTTCAGGAGATTGTGACTATTCACAGAACTAGAAAGAGTGGTCCATAGTGCTTAAATTCTGTGGATGATGTGGTTTATGCTGATCACCTGGAATTTTGGTACACGCTAGGCAAAGTGTGACTACATGACTATTGTTGTTAAGTGCTGTCAAGTCAGTTTCACACCAGGTCTCATAGCAACCCTGTACAGGGTTTCTGAGGCATGGCTGGTGGGTTTGAAATGCTGACTTGTGGTTAGCAGTCCAGTTCTTATCCTATAACACCACACCAGGACTCTGACTACATGAGTTGCTGTTGGTGTTAAGTGCTGTCGAGTGGGTTACAACTCATAGTGACACAGTGTAAGGTTTCTGAGGAGTGGCTGGTGGGTTTTAAATAGCTGACCTTGTGGTGCACACTCCAGTGCTGATCCTACAGAACCACATCAGGAGTCCAGCCCCCAGTAAAATCATGGGCACTGAGCCTCCAGCGAGCTTTCCTGGTAGATAACATTTCTTGTGAGCTGTCACAAATTGTTACTAGGAGAATTAAGTGTGTCCTCTGTGACTCCACTAGGAGGGACTCTTGGGAACTTGTGTGATTTCCTCCAGACTTTGCCCCATTACCATACCTTTTGCTTACTTTGCCTTTACCTGTCATAAATCATAGCCATGCATACAACTATATGCTCAGTCCTGGAGTACTTCTAGCAGATCAGCGAAACTGGGGGTGGTCTTGAGGAAGAATCTAAAGTAGGATTCATTCTTCATGAAATGATACAACCACCATCTCTACCTACAATTTATTGGCTAGTTATTTATTTCTAGGAGGCATTCTAAGCACTTCAAAAACATGATCTGGTTTTCGACAAAGTGCCTAGGCATATTGCATGGGGAGGAGATAGTCTGGCAGAACTGGAAAGCGATATGCAAAAGGTTGAAACAAGACCTTTATCTCATGTTGGCAAGAGCCATAATTAATTAAGGAATTAAAATAAATAAATTGAGACATATTAATTGAGGAATTAAAATAAATAAATGAGACACGGAGAAACCTGCACATAGAAGAATTCATTGTATTAGCAGAGAGCTACGATGAATTATTTTCTTTGGATGGCAGAGCCACAAAGTTATTTCTATGCACAGATCCCTAGTTATTTTTTTTTCCTTTTGAATCATTCTCTTGATTTATTCATGATTTTATTAGTATCTCTTTTACTTTGGATTTTGACTCTCCTACACTTTAGTATATTTTTATTAAAAGTTAGAAGCCATATATTAGTTACATTTTATTCTACTTGTAATCTTAGGTAGTTTTAATACTTATATTAACAATATTCTTAAGACTGCTAGGAGACAGGATTTGTCAATTGAATTACTGCCAGCTTAGGTTTAGTGATTGTAAACATTCTTCCTTGTAGACTTAGTTTAAGGCAATAAAGAATCCTAAACGTGAATAGACCATAAATGAGGGCTGTGGGTACAAGAATTCCTAAAAACAATTAAATAAAGGCTATGGGTACAGGGTCGCTATGGGTTGGACCCGACTCGATGGCACTTAACAACAACAACAATGGGTATATACAGATACTAAATAAAAAGTCTGACTTAGATGTTCTTAAATTAATGATCAGTAAAATAGAGAAGTTGTTTTTCATAGCCTCAGTTTCCCTGATAAGTGATGTTTTTGTAAGCTATAAACAGATAGTGTATGGAAGAAGTTAATGGAGAGTTAACAACTAAAATTAACAAGACTTAACAGATAAAGGTTAAGAAACATATGTGAAGGTTAACTTACTTCTCAGAGAAAAGAATAGATTTATGTAGGAACAAATGTTTAACTAAAAGGTTTCAAGGCGCCTGAATGTCTCCTATGCCTTGAGATAATGTCTTTGCTGTATCTTCCCAACCCTGTTGTAAATTTAAGAGTTGTAAACCATGCGGAATGTGCCCCAGACTTGATTGTATTTTGATGTCATTGAATACTATGAAAGCAATGTTTTTTGTAATGGTATATAAGGGGGTTGTAAGATAGAATAAGTAAGTAGAAGTAGAGCCAAGAAAGGTAGAGGTAAGAGCAAGTAGAAAAGGGCCAAAGGGGACAGAGATAAGGTAAGATATATACACAACCTTGGAATGGCAGGGCTCTGAGATACAGGGACTGAGTCATGATTGGAAT
>NW_006408702.1:6288105-6296235 GCF_000296735.1 Chrysochloris asiatica
GAGCAGCTGGAGACTTTAGATCCAGAGAGGGAGACCGACTGTGTGCTGAAGACCTGGGGGGTACTGGAGAAGGATTGCAAGGAGGGGATTGTAACCATGGCAATGAGACAATATACGATAGAATGAATGTAAAACTAATGTTCTCCCATGTAAACTATCACATAATTCACAATAAAAATTTAAGAAACAAAAAACTTATGTGCATCTAAAGACTTCACCAGAAGAGTAGAAAGGGAACTCACAGAATGGGGAAATTTTTTTTTTTTTGCAACGACACATCATATTAGCGACTCATTTCTAAAATATATAGGAAACTACAACACCGCCACGAGAAAAAGACAAATAATCCAATTTAAAAATGGGCACAGGACATGAACAGACACTTCACCAAGGAGGAGATCCGGGCAGCCAGCAAACATATGAAGAAACGTTCATGATCACTAGCCATCAGAGAGACGGAAATCAAAACAACAAGATATCATCTCACACCAGCGATAATAGCAAAGATCAAAAAAGTAGAGGACAATAAATGCTGGTGAGGATGCAGAAAGACTGGGACCCTCGTACATTGATGGTGGAATTGCAAAATGGTCCAACCACTCTGGAAAGCAATATGGTGCTTCCTCAGAAGGTTGGAAATAGAACAACCTTATGATTCAACAATTCCTCTACTTGGTATTTACCCACAAGAAATACGAGCCATAATACGAGTAGATACATGCACACCAATGTTCATAGCAGCACTATTTACAATAGAAAAAAAATGGAGACAGCCAAAATGCCCATCAATTGAAGAATGGATAAACAAACTACAGTACATACACACAATGGAATACTATGCTACCTTAAAGAACAACAAGGAAGCTGCAAGCCACCACATAACATGGATGAACCATGAGGACATTATTATGAGTGATATTAGTTAGTCACAAAAGGAGAAATACTTCATAAGACCATTATTGTAAAAGACTAAGAAAAATAACCCACCCAAAAGGGGGAAAAAATCTCTATATATAATTGCTGATCACCGACATGTATGGGATGAGAGGAGGGGAGGGAGAGAAGGGAAGATAGAGCACAGGATAGGGAATAGACACATGAGGGCCTGGGTGCTGGGGTGTGGTGCTAGCTGGCAATACACAAGAAGGGGGAGGGGAAAAGAGCAAGGTGGATGGGAGAACAGTTAGGCTGGTTCGCATGGGCCAGGTGAGACAGAGGTAAACAATGGATACACAACCTTGGAATAACAGGGCTTCAGGATACAGGGGTTGAAGCGTGGCTTGAAAGGGTAAAAGAGGGGAATAATGTTATGATGCTGTCTTTTGAATCTTGTTTTCCCTTGCCTAACATTGTGAAATAGACACTTAGGGAGGGGGGCGGATATCCAGAAACATGGCAATAGAAAACACATAAGCCCGTCTTCAGCCTATAACTGACAGGAAAACCTTAAAAGGGGCTAGAAATTGCCCAGACCCAAAATGCCATAGGAGGTGGGGTGGCCTATAAAGGCAATAAGTGACTGGCTTACAAGCTTTCAAGAGCGAGCCTAGTTCCAGATGGAGCAGAAATAGGCAGAGCCTCCACTGAATGATTTCGTATCTGTTGGGACCTGGCTGACAAAAGGAAATGGGGATAAGACTATTGTACAACAGTGAATACCTGCCATCAGGACTGATTTTGAGGGTCAGAAATGTAGAGGCAGATTTTTTTTGTTTTGTTTTGTTTTGTTTTTCTTTTTTTTGGCAGAAGGAGGAGAGTGATTTATCTTGCAGCCCAGGAGCAGAGGTCCCTGGGACCATCAAGCGAGAAGAGCAGAAAGTGTGACCCTACCCAGAGAGGCAGTGAAACCAGGCGTGGAGACAGAGATGATGACGTGGACTGATGGAGTGCTGGGGACACAGGACTCAGGGAGGGAGAGGAGCTGTTTGTTGACAGCCAGGGGGGCAGGCCTGTGGGGTGTATCCTTTGGTTATTTGATGATTTTAATCATTGCAATGAAATGAAATAGGACAGGATGAATGTGAAGCTGAAGTGGGACAGAGGCAAATAATGATGTATGCATAACCTTGGAACAACAGGGCTCTGGGATAGAGATTGAGACATGGTTGGAATGGAAAAAAGGGAGGAAATAATGTTAAGATGCTTGGCTGTCATTTGAATCTTGGTTTCCCTGGCATACCACTATAAAATGGAGGGGGAGAGAAAGGAATAGCCAGAAATATCACCATATAAAGTTTGTAAGTCTGTCTTCTGCTCATAATTGATTGGAATACCTAAAATGGTACTACAACGTGCCCAGTAAAGGAGGCTTCCTGTGGAGCCTCTGCATTACATAAGACTATAGGTGGAATCCTGAAGTGCATCCAGAATCTTCTGAGATGGGAAATTTCCACTTGAAAGGACAAGCAGACCAGCCTGGAGCAGCCAGAAGAACAGAAGATACTTCTTGAAAGAAAGACCGACAGGAAAAATACAAAACAATATAGGTGGACCGACTGATTACTACAAGAACAAACAAGTGGCTCACCCAGGAAACATCAAGGCACGTGGTCAAGTCCCCTCAGGGCAAACCTCCTTCTAAGACTAAGATTCAATGGGAATACACGCTTTGATTGGTGACCATGTTTGTCACCGATAAGGGGAAGTGAGGGAAAAGCAACAATGAAGATGCAAGCTAAATCCTACAATGTTCAATAGACTCCTATGAACCCAGCTGGAGACCTGTTTGGCCAGCGGTATGGCAAGTCCAGGGGACTCTTGGACCCAGAGTCAGTGACATAACCACAGAAGACTAGAGTGGAGAATGAAGTGTCCAGCTGATAAGAAGAGAGGGCACATGCACAAGTACACCCACAGTTGCAGATAATACATACTTAGCCTGGCTTCAATGACTAGATGATCAGAGCTCAACTAGAAGAAGAAAGAAGAGGACAAAAAGAATAATCTGATATAATTTAATGAACTTGAATTACACCTATAGATGCAATAGCTCAAAAGAGGGAACAAATCTTCATAGTGAGGATCATACCCATCCCCTCCATACACAGAGAGGGCAGGGATGGGCAACTCAGCCATTGGCTACCCAGAATGAGGGGGCAACAGAGGCAAGAAGTGACTGTCTTACAAGCTTTCAAGAGAGACCCTAGATCCAGAGGGCATGGAGCAAGGTAGAATCTCCACTGAGTAGTATCCAATCTGTCTAGGTGGGGCTGATGACAGGAGATGTGGACAGGTCTGTTGCAATACAATAGTGAATAATTGTTATCAGGACTGATTGTAAAGGCTGGAAATGTAAAGGTAGATGTTTTGTGGCAAAAGGAGGGGAGTGATTGGCTTTGCAGTCTAGGAGCGGAGGTCCCTGGGACTATCAAGGGAGAAGAGCAGAGAACAGAACCCTACCCAGAGAAGCAGGGATGCGAAAGATGGAGGCAGAGAAGATGACATGGAGAGATGGAGCAGCTGGGGACTTTGGACCCAGAGAGAAAGAGGGTGTGTATGCTGATGACTGGGGGGCTGGCTTGCAGGGTATATATACTCTTTGGTTGGTGGTTGATGGCTGGAGGGGATTGTAGCCATGACAAGGAAACGATATACGACTGGATCAATGTGAAGCTAATGTTCTCCCATGGAAACTATCACATAATTCACAATAAAGCATTAAATAAAAAAACACAAAACCATGATCTGGTTTAATCCTTACCACAGATTATATAAAGTAAATATGACATCTTTAACTTCAGGAAGGAAAAATGGAGGCTTACAGGTTAACTGACCAGCCCAGGTCTTCAGTCAGTGTCAGAGACAAGATTTTAACTATGTCTTTGATTACAAAATCTGAGCTTTTAATCAATGATACATTACCTTTTTGTAAAAATGTTAATTTATAGTTAAATTCTCAATTGTAAATGGTTATTTCTCTACGCTTTCTTCTGTTCCATCAAACAACATGCCTGCATTTGTATCCGCATATTGTTATATTTTTGAGATCTTGAAATCCATGTCAGTTTTCATTTTTTGAAAAAGGATAAAATCTTACTGTACCACTCTGTATAAACCTTATCAATTTTTTAAACTCTCTTCTAGAAAGTTAGGATTTGGACTGGGATTTCTTTGAATTGATAGATTTTGGTTTGAGAGAATTGGTACTATTACTGACACTTCCCACTCAAGAAGATATGTTTCCCACCCATGAATATTGTTTCTTCATTTATTTTTATGTCCTTCGTTAAAGTTTTATACTTTTCTTTATAAGGGTTTACATACTTAAATTCAATTTAGATAGTTTTAAAAATATATGCAGAAAGAGAAAACAAGAAGATGGACTAGGCAGAAATGCTACAAAGACTCTCTGCAACAAGGACACAGAAAACCAAATGAAACAGATGCAGATGATAGTCCTGGAACCCTGAGCTTCAGATGAAGGGATAGAGAAGTGGACTGAATGCTTACTAGAAAGTTGAGCAGACTTGGCAGAAAAAGGAGACAGACTGGTATCTGTGCCGGGTGATCAGACATAGCACAGCCATCTTAAAATTTGGTGAGTGGCTCTAGAGATAAGATTAGCATTGCATAGGCATACCAGTGACTTATGGAGATAAAAGTGTGACTTTTTTCCTATACTCCCTGGTGACCAGAGGCATGACTAGCTCCCAACTGCATACACCCTGGTAGAGCTCCTGCTCTTTTGTTGGTCAGAGATGCAGTGTTAGCAGCACAGTTGTGAGCCCCATTAAAGTGAATTGGGAGCTATCTGCATCAGCCCCAACACCTGGATTCAAGTGAGTCCTGCTCCAAACCTGCAGAGCTGGCCCTGGCCAGCACTGGATTAGCCCTAACTAGGAGAAGCAGTTGAACAGATGAAGGGGGTTGGGGAATTAGTGACAGGTCATCTGTGCTGGCCAGCCATGCATGGCACTGCCGTCTTGAACTTTCGTGGATGGTTTTGAAGTGTGGTTGATGGTGCAGAGGCATACCTCTTATTGGCAGACAGAAAGGTGTGAATTTTTTTCTTGTACCCCATACTACCCTGGGGGTCAGGGATGTGGCAAGGTTTACCCATCCCAGTGAACCTCTTGCTCTCTGGGAGGTCAAAGCCACACAGTGGTGAGCTGTGCAGTTGTGAGCCATAGCAAAGTGAGTTGAGAACTAGCAGCACCAACTCTGGTGACTGGAAAAAAGGTATTGCCTTCCTTCAGACCTGCTGAGATGGTTTGGGCCAGTTTGGACTAGCACACACTTTTTTGTTTGTCTGCTCTCTGGAATGGAAATACCCTGATCCTCTAGCTGCTTTGGGTGGTGGTATGAACTACTTGCAGATTGGATGCCAGACAGACAACACCTGCCCTTGTTGTTAAGTGCCATTAAGTCAGTTCCAAATCATAGCAACCCTGTATAGGGTTTCTGAAGAGCAGCTGGTGGGTTTGAACTGCTGACCTTTGATTCACAGTCCATTGCTGACCCTACACTGCCACACCAGGAGAAATACACCTACAGAAATTCCATGTAGGGCAGCCAAGGAACTCAGGTGTTGGGTTGGCAATCCATGAGACTGGGAATTTTTACTTCTCACCTGCCCTGTTTTTATTGGGTTTTTTTTGTTGTTGTTGTTTTGTTTTTTCTTTTCTTTTCCTTTCATTATTTTCATTGGAGTATTCTTTCTTCCCTTCTTCTTCCTCTTTATACTGTCCTTTGCTTTTTATCCTTTCTATCTCCACTTTCATTTTTGTATTCTTTTTTTCCATTTGTCCCCACTGTTTCTTCTTTCCCTTTCTTATTTTTTCTTCTTATTTTTCTTTACTACTCTCTGGTCTATTTTTCTTTTACTCATCCTTTTCCCTAACTGTGTTTAGCTCATTTCTATCTTTTTATTTTCCCTCTTATTTTTTTGTCTTCTGTGATTTTTTCCCCTATCTTCCTCTTTTCTCTTTTTGGGTTTTGCATTCTTTTTCTTGATATTGCCTGCTTTGTTTTCCATTATTATTTTTCATTTTTGCTGTCTTTTGCTTGCTTGTTTATATGTATGCAAGTGTGTTTCTTTCTCTCACATGTGTTTTCTTTTCTTGCCTCACCTGATAGGAGCCAGCAACCATGCCCATACAGCACAGTCACAACCATACCATCGACAGCCCCACCCTTCGGGCAAGAGACAATCCCAGCTGCTATTCACCTGACTGACAATAACAACCAACATCATTCAAACCCAGATGAAACTGAGCTGCATGAATGGTGAACACAGAATGGTGCACACACTTCCATCCCCTAATCTCACCCACCAAGAGGCAATTAGTGAGTGCCTAATAATACAAAAACATATACTCATTTATTAAATACAACTAAAACAACACCATAATGTCACAGAAACAACAGGCAATTTCTGTTCACATGAAGATACAAGACAGGGTGGCTCAAATAAGTGACTAAGAGGCAGAGATAAAAAATGTATTTGAAAGGAATAAAGTATTGAAACTACATGACAAAGAATGATATTTGGTAACTACAAATGACTGACAGAAAGATTGAGAAACAAGGACAAATTCAGAAAAACACTACAGTAACAAACAAACAAAATAACTGGAGGATCAGAGACAATACAAAACCTGCACATACAAATCCAGAAAATTTATACTAAGATTTTGGAAACAGACAGTACACTGAAAAATACAAAGGAGTAGATTTGAATCAATGGAAGCCTGAATTAGTGAGCTTGAAGAAATCTCTCACTACTAGTAAGCTAAAAAAAAAAAAAAAAAAAAAAAAAAGTTCTAGAGTAACAATCAGTTTTGTAATCCTGCTTTAGATGCAAAGCCTATTAGATGATAAAAAAAAAAAAAAAAAAAAAATCAGAAAAAAAATAATGAAAATCATCTGAACAAAGACTAATTCATGTGGGACACCAGGAAGAGGGCTAATTTATAGGCAATTCTAGAAAAGGAAGAGACAAAGAAAAGCACAGAAAATAGTTATTGGAAGAAAATGTCCCTAACATCATGGAAGATGAGAAGATAAGCATTGAAGAAGCTGAACAAATTTCCAAATAAACTAGCCAAGGCATATCATAATCAAACTCTCCAAATTCAAAGACAAGGAAAGAATACTGAGAGCAGTTCAGGAAAAATGAAAAGTTATCTACAAAGGAGAACCAAAATGAATGAGCTTTCATTTCTCAGCAGAAACCATGCAGGCATGATGGCAATGGGAAGACATATACAAAACTCTGAAGAAAAAAGAAAAAGATTGCAAACCAAGAATCATATACCCAACAAAAATTCTCACAAATACAATGGTGAAATTAGAACACGTCTAGATAAACAGAAATTAAAGGAATTTGTAATAACCAGACCAACTTTACAAAAACAATACTAAAGGGTGTCCTTCAGACTGAGAACCAACAACACCAGGCAACAACTTAAGATTGACATACATGGCAGCACCACCCAGAATTCAATCCTAATGACAGCCTAATGAAATAGGCCTCCTGAGGAGCCTTTGCAGTGTATACGACCTTAAGTGGAATCCTGAGACCCATCCAGAATCTTCTGAGGTGGGACATTCCCACTAGAAAGGACAAGCAGACCAGCCTGGAGCAGGTAGAGCAACAGGACCAATGGAAATAAAAAAGATAACAGAATACTTTGGAGAACTGTACTCCAACAAATTTGAAAACTTAGAAGAAATGGACAAATATCTATAAAAACCTGACCTGTCTAAACTAGCACAGAATGAAACAGAAAACTTGAATAGCCTTACAACAAAGAAGAAATTGAGCAGGTAATTAAAAACTCTAAACAAAAAAATCTGGGCCCTGATGGTTTTACTGGTAAATTCTATCAAACATTCAGAATACAGCTGACACCAATTCTACGTCAAGTATTTCAGAACATAGAAATGGATGGAAAACTCCCTAGTACATTTTTTTCTTTTTTAATGTTTTATTGTGAATTATGTGATAGTTTACATGGGGAAACGTTAATTTTACATTCATTCTATTGTATATCATTTCATTGTCATGGTTAAAATCCCCTCCATGCATCATCAGCCAACCAAAGGGTATATACACCACTAGCCTACCCCCTGGTAGTCAGCACACAGCCCCTCTCCCTCTCTGTGTCTAAAGTCCCCAGCTGCTCCATC
>NW_006408702.1:6296335-6297048 GCF_000296735.1 Chrysochloris asiatica
TCAATGCAAAATAAAAACATTTAATTAAAATTAAAAAAAAAAAGCAAGTAGAGGAAAGTAGAAGGAGAAAAGAATGGAGGGAGGATAGAGGGAGCAATGTAGAGAAGGAGCAGGGGAGTGGAGTAGTGAAAGTAATAATGTAGATCACTAGGAGTAGTAGTGTAGAAAGAAAAAGAATAAGAGTAACGTAGAGAAAGAGACAGTAAAGAAATGGAAGTTAGTAAAGAAGCAGAAGAGATGAGCAGGAGAGAAAAGAATGAGCAGGAGGGTAAAAAATGAGCAGGGCAGTAAAGAATGAGAAAAGTAGAGAAGTAGAGTAGCATAGAAATAAGAATATTAAAGCACGTAAGAAGAAAAATTTGAATTAAGACCCATGACTCCGTGTAATTCTTATCGCCGACGACCGCACCCATCTTTGGAAAAACCCCTGAAATAAGTTTGCTGGGGCTGGCTCCCGGCATCACGTCCTATACAAAAACAAACTCAGCATGGATTAAAGATCTAAATGTGTATCCCAAAATTATGAAGGTCATCAATTGAAAAATAGGGACAAATGTGAGGGCTCTAATTCAGGGAATACACAGAATACCAAACATTTTGAAAAGTACACAAACAAAAGTAGATAAAATAGATGAGTTGGACATACTAAAAATTAAAAACTTATGTGCATCTACCAGAGTCAGTGACATAGCCACAGAGGACTAGAGTGGAGA
>NW_006408702.1:6304912-6306929 GCF_000296735.1 Chrysochloris asiatica
CTATTGTATCACAAGAGACCTATCCACATTTCCTTTCATCAGCCCCACCTAGACAGATTGGATACTACTCAGTGGAGATTCTACCTTCCTCCACACCTCTAGATCTAGGTTTCTAAAACATTTTATGATGTGAGCTTAACCTTGATACCAAAACCAGGCAAAGACATCACTAAAAAAGAAAGTTACTGATAAACTTAGATACCAAAAATTCTCAACAAGATCTTTACCAACAGAATTTAACAGCATGTAAAGAAAATGATGCATCATGATCAAGTATGATTTATACCAGGGATGAATGAATGGTTCAACATTAGTAAAACAATCAATATCAATGTAACACACCACATTAATTAAACAAAGCAAAAGAACCACATGATCATATCAATTGATGCAGAAAAGGCACTTGACAAAATTCAACATCCATTCCTGGTAAAAAAATACTAAAAAATAGGCGGAGACAGGAAATTCTTCAACGTAATTAATGGCATATATACAAACCCAACAGTCAACATTACTCTCAAGGGAGAGAAACTGAAAGCATTCCCTTTGTAAACAGGAACCAGACAAGGATGCCCTTGGTCACCATTCATATTCAATAGTGTGTTGGAAATCCTAGCTAGAGCTACAAGGCAAAAAGGGAAATTAAAGGCATCCAAATTGGCAAAGAAGTAAAACTATATTTGTAGATGATATGACACAATATTTTCCTTTGTATAGTTGATATCACACTGTATATGCAATATTGCATCCTAATTTTTGTTCTTTGCTTAGCATTCTAAGGATTTTCCTATGTCTTTTGGAATATTTTGTATAATGTAATGTTACATTATTTAAATTCTCATGAATATATTTGTGAATTAACCTTCATCAATATTTCTAATTTTCTTAAAGGTTAGATATCTGCATGTATAGCTCACTGAAAATTAAAGGGAGAGTAGTTGTCCCAGGAAATTTATTACCCTCAATAAGTATCAACAGAAACTGTAAAAGTGGTACCACATTAGCATAAGCAATCTACTTTTGATTTGTTTAACCCGTTCTTGAAGCTTTCCAAAATAAACAATTTTATAAACTACCATCCTGGCTATTTCTCATTTTGAAAACTACAAAGAAAATTTATATCAATATGTCTCCAATTCTTGAATTTCTTTGATTTATTTTTCTGTTTGCTGGAGTACATATTTATACAGCACTTACAGATGAGATGTAAGGGCAGTCTCTGAACCCTTCCACACCTGAGAATGTGTTTCTGTTGCTTTCCCAGAAAGATGACAATCTAGTAGCCAGATCAATTTTGGATTAAAACATGCTACCCTTAGAACTCCATAGACTTTGCTTCATTATTTTGGCATACTTTATAGTAAAAGAAGGAGTCTTGGTGTAGTGCTGTAGTATAAGCATTGGACTGCTAATCACAGGGTTCAAATTCACCTGCTGCTCCTCAGACACCTTAAACAGGGTCACTGTGAGTTGAAACCAACTGAATGGCACTTAACAACAAGGAGAAACACAATGAAAGAAAAGTCTGAGATTTGCATAGATTTAGTCTCTTGTAAGAAGCATGTTTTTCAGTCTATTGTCTGTGGTAGTGACACTTAAAAGTTAAAAAAAAAAACAAAGGTTGGGAGGAGGTGGTGGATCTGTTAAGGTATTGGTGCTTTCATATACATTTTTCATAGAACACGTTGATCTTTTTTGAAAACTCACAATTATCTTCAGTTTAGCAAGGTTTTCTTCTATTATTGTTTTTGTTCCATTTGTCTTGTTCTCTCCACCAAAAACACCAACCATCTATGTGCAGTCCATCTTTTTTTCTTCCTCATCTTTCCTGTGCTTTGCTTTTATTTTTTTTTAATTGTGAATTGAGTGATAGTTGATAGTTTACATGGGAGAACATCAGCTTTACATTCATCCTATCGTATTTTGTTTCATTGCAATGATTACAATCCCCTCCAAGCATCAATGCATCACCATTCAACAGCAATTGCTTCTATTCACTCTGTTTTGTTTTGTTTTG
>NW_006408702.1:6308314-6310032 GCF_000296735.1 Chrysochloris asiatica
ACAAGCAAAGCAGCAGAATGTCTCTGGGGTTTATCCAGTTCCCTAAGGATGTGCTTTGCTTTTATTTACACATTCTAGGAGAGCTGCTCAAATTGGTCTACCATATCGGTACTTCCAATTCTGTGTGGTGATTGTGCTCTTCACTGCTTTCTACAGCTCACTCTAAATCCGATGATTGCACCTCTCAGAATTTATTTTAAATCTCTCCTTGACTATGGTAGACAGAAGGTTGGCCTTCCAAACATGCCCATAACCTAATCTTTGGGACCTATAAATACATTACCTTACATGGCAAAAGCATTTTGCAGATTTAATAAACATTTTGGTATGGAGAGATTATCCTGATTGTTCAGGTAGGCCCAATGTTTTGTATTTTCAAATAAATGACACATACATTATGAGTTTTTATATACCCAGGGCATTGTTTTCATAAGCATAGTAAAACAATATTTTTTTCATGTTGCCAACTACAGTTTCATGCTAATGTGAAGGTTTGGCTTCCAGCAGCAGATCCTCACTAGTCTACTCTCCAGTTTCTAAAGCAGCCCCTCTTGCCTCAGGATCCCTTTCCTGCTCTGCAAACTGCTTTCTCCAATGCAAGGAGAAATTACCTTTTCTGCTCCGGAAACATCCTCACCAGATAGGTCAGCTCCAGCCTAGGTAAGGTGAACAGGTCTGCATATCACAGGCCAGAGAGGTCACTCAGGAAAGAGGGTAGTGCATTGCTGTAGCCTTGTGCATTCTGCCCTGCCATCAAGATGACTAGTTACTAGTTTCCCAACTCAGCCATTTGTCTCTTCTGCCTCTGAAGACACTGTGTGGTGGGCATGAGAGTCATGGGCATAGAAGAGTACATCACAGTTGGGGTACTGCACACCCACACTGTCCTGCTGTTGACTTTACCTGGAGGTCGCATATCAAGACCTGGGTGCATATGAGCAAGGCACCAGCCCACCACAGGACCAGCCAGAGGTTGGGTTATAGCGGTCCTGGACTCAGAGCTCTGTCTCACCTTCTGCTCATCTTCAGTGCTGCATACCTGGGCACAGGTAGACTACAAAGGAACTCCACAATCCATGGGCAGCCTTAGCAGCCAACTGCCTCAGAGCTAACACACATTGTTTATTTTCTGTTAACTGGGGTACCACCAAACTCCTTCCATAACTTCTTGACCATGGTTCATATCTATATTATACAAAGATGAGCAAAAGTAACTTTTTTTTTCTTAACTATTAAATGAAGCTGAAATTAACTAATAGAAATGTCAAAAGACTTTCATGGTGTATGCATGGGTGTGTTATACAAGAAATTTTAAACATAATTTTTGTTTATTCTATGTCTCTGCTATTTACATGGATGCATGATTTGTTAAAAAAAAAAAAAATACACTTAGAAGAAGAAGGCAGAAGAGTCAAAGTGAAAAGAATGCCATATAACTAAAGAAGAAGAGATTGTAGCAACCTGGCCACAACTCAAGGACTGCTGGCAGTTTCTAGAGGTTAGAAGAGGCAAGAAACCATTTCTCTCTTAGAGTCTTCTCAAGGCATCAGCCCTGCTGACACCTTGATTTTAGTGCCTTCAGATTCAGTTTGCTTGCTGAAAGTGAAGAGGACTTAAAACATTTACTGATGGAGATCAAAGAGCACAGCCTTCAGTATGGATTATATCTTAATGTATAGAAAACAAAAATCCTCACCACTGGAACAATAAACAACATT
>NW_006408702.1:6310372-6311471 GCF_000296735.1 Chrysochloris asiatica
TTGGAAGAATTGCAGCCAGAGTGATCATTGGAGGCCAAGTTGGCCAAACTTCATCTTTCATACTTCAGACATATTGTCAGGAGGAACCAGTTTCTGGAGAAGGATATCATGTTTGGTAAGGTGGAGAGTCAGAGGAAGAGAAGACCCCCAACAAGATGGATTGGCCAAGTGGCAACGTTGATGAACTCAAGTGTGGCAACAGCAGTGAGGTTGGCCCAGGATCAGGCAGTGTTTCGTTCTGCTGTGCATAAGATTGCTATGAGTCGGTACTGACTCGATGGCACCTAACAACAACAACAAGACTCATTTTGGCACTTTGGAACGTTAAGATAATATATGCATGTTATTTTAATCACAAAGTTTCTGATAATTTCCACAAATATATAAAGGTTTGACAGAATATTTGTACATGGGTACAAATATGTGTACCTTTGCTGTGAACATACCTATGAGTATGGTGGATATAAAGGGGACAAAAATATGAAGATTTCTTAGACATTACCAAACACCTTGAGGAGATGTGTTGCTGGGCCTGGATGCTCAGGACCACAGTTTCTGAGAAACCAGGGTCAATTGATATAAAAAAGTCCACAAAGACAAGGTTTTACATCCTATTTTTGTGAGTAGCAACTGGGATCTTAAAAGATGATTTCTGAGCAGCCATCTACACTGCAGTTCTTGGTCTCTCTCTGTGCAGAGCAAAGAAGAATGGTGGAAACTTAGAATCTATTACTTCAATTAACAAATGGAATACAGGAATATCAATCTTCAGTACCCTGAGATCACAAAAACTAGATGATGTCTGGCTACCCTTACCACCTGTTTGGATAGGGATCACATTGTTATTGTTGTTAGGTGCCATTGAGTCGGTACCGACCTATAGCGATCTAATACACAGCAGAATGAAACACTGCCCAATTCTGGGCCAACTTCACTACTATTGCCACAATTTAGTCTATTGATGCTGCCACTTGGCAATCCATCTCGTTGGGGGTCTTCCTCTTTTTCTCTGACCATTCACCTTACCAAACATGATCTCCTTCTCCAGTAACTGGTGCCTCCTGACAGTGTGTCTGAAGAATGAGAGACGAAGTTTGGC
>NW_006408702.1:6323231-6330757 GCF_000296735.1 Chrysochloris asiatica
AAAAAAAAAAAAGTTTGAAGGGGCCTGTGAGTCCCTGTCTCTGCTTCAAGGCTTCACTTGAGCTTGGGCTAGTGAAAATTTCTCTTGGTTGCTGTAAGGTAAATTTAAAAACCATTTGTCTGTTTTCAGAGTTCTTTTTATGTCATACATACCAGAGTAGAACTATGCTCCACAGGATTTTCAATGGATTTTTTTAAAAGTAAATGTTAGGCCTTTCTTCTTAGGTGCCTCTGTGTTGAATCAAACCTCCAACCTCTCAGTTAGCATTCTAGAGTTCAACTTTTGCAGTACTTAGGGACTTGATTAAGGAGTCCTGGTGTGGCACTGGACTGTAAAGTTGGTTTGAACTGCAAGGTCATCGTTCAAGCTCATCAGCTGTTCCTCAGAAACCCTATACAAGGGTCGCTATGGTTGGAATCTTGATGACACTTAGCAACAACAACAGGGACTTGATAACTAATCCTGGTTTTCACTGTTTTCATTTTTTAAAATGATTAATTTTTTTGTTATTGAAAATATACACAGCACAACACACACCAATTTAGCATTTTCTACACAGACATCCTTCAAGGTGTGCAACCATTCTCACGCTCTTTTTCTGAATTGTTCTGACACCATTAGTGGTGGTGTGCCATGGAGTCAGTTTCGAGTCATAGACACCCTGCATAGAGTTTCTGAGGCTGTAAATCTTTACAGGAGCAGAAAGCCTCATCTTTCTCCTGTGGAACAGCTGGTACTTTCCAACTGCTGACCTTGAGGTTTGCAGCCCAACTCATAACCACTACACTAAACTCACTGTCCCTATAGCTTCCTATGCAACATTTCCATTTACTGTTGTCAATTTGATTTCATATCATTTTTTAATAGAGCACAAAGCTCAGGGCAAACATTCTTTGTTAATGAAGTTAAATCGTTGTTAGGTTTAAAGGCTTAAGCAGATATTTTTGGTTTAAGGTTTGAAGACTATCTCAGTAGAGTAATTTCAGGGATTCATTGATCCTTCATGGATCCAGAATATCTGATTTCCAAGAGCATGTGAATGGTTCCCATTGTTTCTGGAGGTTTATATGAATGACTTAGGTATCCTGATGGCACAGTGGGTTAAACATTAGACGGTTAACGGCAAGGTCAGAAGTTCAAATAAACCAGCCACTCCAAGGAAGAATCATGAGGCTGCCGGCTCCCATAAAGATCTGTAGTCTTAAAAACCCTATGGAGTAGTCCTACTCTAGCCTATGTTGTTGTTAAGTGCTATTTAGTTGGTTCTGACTCATAGTGACCCTGTATAGGGTTTCCGAGGACAGGCTGGTGGGTTTGAACTGCCAAATTTGTGGTTAACAGTCCAGTGCTTACACTAGGACTCTATACCTGTAAACCACTTTAAATAAATATGTTGCTGTTATTACATGCCATCAAGTCGGTCAGACTCCTAATGACCCTGTATAGGGTTCCCACTGAACCACTGACCTTGTGGTTTGCAGTCCAGTGCTTATCCTACAGTACCACACCAAAGAGTCCTTGTAGGGTCATTATAAGACAGAACTGACTTAATGGCAGTGGGGAATACTAATGGCTTATATTTCTCAAGCATTTCAATAGGAGGACATGAATGTTGAATCAGAAGTTGTTTGTTTTTATTTCAAGTAATATCAAATTAGTGAGTTTCTTTCTTTTCCTTTTTCCATTAGCTTTCATATGCCAATGTTCACAATGACTCTTTAGATACATGTTTCTTTGTTGATGCACAGTTAGACTTGAAAAGTTCAGGTGACTTTCCAACTCACAGAGAGACTAATAATGCCTTTCACCTCTATGATCTCGGATGCTCTGAAATGTCTGTAGGTTTGACAAAAGATAGTAGTTGCCCAACTTTGCTCATACCATTGCAACCCCTCAAAGACCACTCAGGGCACAACTAAAGAAGCGTGGCTCTGAACTTTGCAGTTAGAGAAGCTCAGCTTTTCTTTTAAACTTTTGAATTTGAAATATTTAGATTTACAGAAGAGGTGCAAAGACAGTGTTCCCATTTACACTTCACCTTGCTTGCTTCAATGTTAACATCTTGCATAACCACGGTGTCTTGGATACATGGATACAATACTATTAACTAAATAACCAGTGAGATGTAGATTTCACTGGTTTCCCACAAATGTCCTGTATTGGTTGTCCTTTCTCTTTTTTTCTGAGAAGCTCACTTTTTATCTGTTTTATAAATTGTGCTTTTTATTTGTAAGGTTTTGTTTTGATAAAGGATTTAACAGATACTTTTCTTCCATGCTTTAGTCTACCTCCATTCTATAAATCCTCAATTACTGCTACTTGACGATAGAAGGAAAGTAGAAATGTAGCATCTCTGCTCAACATCTCTGAGTGCTTTCACATCTGTGGCTTGTTGTCTCTTCCCAATATCCTTGTGAGGTCAAAGGACTTGGAGCCAAACTAGACATTGACGCTGGGCCTCCTAGCCTCTTCACTGACATTTAATGTCTCCAGGTGAGCAAAACATACCTGAGAGAGAAAAGCTGATCAACCTCCGGCTTCCCTGATCTTGGACAGTCTCATCGGTGCCAATGCTTTTAAAAGTCTGTAAGAAGAAGGAAAATGGGAGACAAGCAAAGCAAGTGTTGAAATTGTTGCTCACACTGACATAAGCACACTTAATCACAGTAAATTTCTCCAGCTACAGTCAACTAAGCCAGCAGCAATGGGGTTCATTAGGCAACTATTGATGAAAATAAACTCCTAGCAATCTTTCTCAGCAATAGAGAATTTGCTAAGGGGGGTGGGGTACTTTTCAAAGAAATGAAATCAACAAACCCAATTACTATAATATTATTAGCCCTTTGTAGCTGCTAATATAAACAATGTTTTTCACATTCAATTTGTCAGAACTAAGCATTTATTAAGGCAGGGCTTTAGACATTAGAAGGATAGGATGATACATGTTTACTGTTGTAATTGCATGTCTTCATTTTGCAAAGTATAGTGTGAAACAGATTTATCTGCACTTCTTGTGATAACAAAAATCCCTGTATTGTTATCTAGGGATTTCCGTAAAACATTTTGTCATGGAGAATCCTGAGCATGCTATTAAGAAGCTACTCAGAGGTTTTTCTTATTTGTTATTTTGGGAAATTTCCAAACATAGTTGCTACATGGATTTTCTATACTCTAGCATGCATTTGCAGACTAGGCTGCTGTAATATTTTACTTTCTGTCATTGCTCAATATATGCGTTAATGGATTAACTAAAACAGGTAGTGTCCTTGCTTCTACTTTCTTTAAAAACAACACTAGCTGTTGGCAAGTTGATTCTGAATCATGGTGAGCCCATGATTAGAACTGTACTCCCTAGGGTTTCCGTGGTTGGCTTTCTTGGAATTAGGTTGCTCGGCATTTCTTGGGAGGCACCTCTGGGTGGACTTGAGCCTTCAACCTAACCGTTAGAAGCTGGGCACATTAACTGTTTGTATTACTCAGGGAGTCTGCTAGTCTCTTATAAGAAGGTTTCACTTAGGTAAGTTTCTGAGAGTTGTGATTGGATAGCTCCACAAACCAGTCTCATAGGAAACTGGCAATAAACACTGGGCATCACCAGAACACACAGCTTCAGCCCAAGGGAAGTAAAACGTGATCGTTAGAACACCTCTTCAATACTAGGCAGATGTACTGGGTGGACCTGCAGCTTGTGGGCAAATCTCTGTCCACCCTAAGTCTGTGTCTGCAGTGCCAGCACAGGGATACTGGGATGCTCAGCAGAGTGAAGAGCATGGTGGCATCTGGAATGGTGCTGAGCATTATGGGAGATCAGAGTCCATGAAATTCCGCCACAGGTCTCTGTCTTACAGTCTTATTTCCTAATAAAGTATCGATGTCAGGTGCGGTCACGATGAATCCGTCCCTTTCATGTCTCATTTGTGTTTCATTTTAAAGTTTATTAGCTGCCACAGAGACTGAAAATCAACAGATCGCTCAGAAATTACATCCTCAGCCTGAACCATGCTCCTAAATCTGGTATGGCCAATCGGCAAGGATATCTTTGGGGCTTCAAAATTCCTTAGTACTAAGGTCTTTTCTTATATTTCAACCCTTTGTCTGAACAAAGGCCAGAACGAATTGCAGTAGGCCAACCATAGACCCCATAAAGTTTGTATTTGCATGCTTTTGTTGTAGTTAACTGCCATTGAGTCAGGTCCCACTCAAAGCAACCTTGTATAGAGTTTCTGAGGAGTGACTGGTGGGTTTGAACCACCAACCTTGAGGATAGAAGTCTAGTGCTTATCCTACAGTGCCACACCAAGACTCCTGTACTTGCATAGATCAGACAATTACAATTGGCTGTTGAAGTCTCTTAATCCTAATTCTAGTTTTAAAATGTTAACATCTAATGTGTTCTTTTTAGTTCCTTGAGACCACCACAAAAAGTGATAATTTGAATAGAACCGCAGGAATCTAAATAGGGTGCATTCCACTTATAATTTTAAGAGATGTAGGATTAAACTGCATATTACAGACAATACAAAAATCAGCTTGAACATGCAACTATAACAAAGATGGTACATTTGTTCCTTCCTATTTAAAGCATGCATGTATTGGTTCTTCACATTTCAATATTCCTTGGCTGGCTATTTAGAGTATTTACAAAGAAGGTTTTTCACCTTGATTGTATCTAAATCAGCCTGATAGGCAAAAAAGTAGATGCTTTTCACAAGTTACCAAACTCAGAGGAGAAACACATATCAATTTGTTGCTGCTGACCCTGATTCACGGTGACCCCATGCACGATGGGTCCCAATGAAGCCTGTTTCCATGCCATCTCCACAATAGGTGGCAGATCAGACACAGATTAGATGGTCATGATCCAGAGGTGGCTTCACTGGCTAATTTTTGGAAATTAGATCATCACGCCTTTCTTCCTAGTTCATCTTCATCTGGAAGCTCTACTGAAATGTGTCCAATATCCCAACAATATACTGACTGCCAATGACAGGCAGCTGGGGGCTGCACACTGATGAGGATTTCAACCTGTGGCTCCTCCATGGAAGGTGAGAATTGTTCCACTGAGTCATCCATTTCTCTCACATCATTTAAAGCTCTATAAAATTCTCCTGAAATGTGTGTCTTTTCACTAAGTTATTGGCAAAGTCATCTAAGTACCAGACTGATTCTATAAAAGCGAAAGCAACCATCGCCATGATGAATATTTTCCAGGAAATAAAACTGTCTCCTCCAGTCCTGGGAGGGTTGTATATATACCCTGACTTAATGTTTGAGAGGAGTTGCAGGGGCATGCTTCAGGATGAGAAGTCTGGGGTACTCACACAGAGACCCTCCAGGATCTATTTTATTTTTGACAATTCAGTCTATTTTATTTTGCTGTTGTTGAGACTGGGCATTGCAGAACACACACCAATTCAACAATTGATTCAATTCTGTAAATTATGCAACCATCTCACCCCCTATTCTGAATTATTCCTCTACCGTTAGCATAAATTCACTCCCCCCAAAGGTTTTTTTTTTTTTAATCTAATCTTTTCAGTTGCAGTTGTCACTTTGATTTCATAAGTTGTTAAGTGCCATCGAGTCATTTCCGACTCATAGTGACCCTATATAGGGTTTCCGAGTAGCAGCTGTTGAGTTTGAACTTTTGACCTTGTGGTTCAAACCAACTTGCAGTCCAGTGCTTATCCTATTGCGCCACACCAGTCACCATATGATTTTATATTAATAATTCTTAAAAGAGCATTATTCTTAAGCAGACATCCTTTACTAGTTAAGCTAAATAATTCATTAGTTTTAAGGTGATTTCGGGGGATAGATTTATTCTAAGGTTTTATGATTATGTCAGGGCAATCATTTCAGAAGTCTATCCAGCCTCCTTGGTCTGGTGCTGTGCCATCTGCACGATCATCAGTAGGGTTGAAGCCATGATTGAAGTTCTTGTGTTGCTCCATCTCACTGTGATATTTCCTCTCTTCTGCTTACTCTCTGCTTTACCAAAAATGATGTCTTCTGTTTTCAGTGACTGGTCTTGTATTCAAATTAAAAGTGAGCCAAATTCTTGCCAATTTGTTCTCAAGAGAGTTCCCATTGCATTGCTTCTGAGACTGATCTGTTCATTCTTCTGGCAGTCCACAGTACATGCAATATTCATGAACAATAACAGCAGTAGGATGGGTAAACAGTGTTTGCCCAGCATTAACGGTACTTGTCCTCGTGTATCAATGGTGATGGTGGTGGTGATATGCCTTGGAGTCGGTTCCAACTCATAATGACCCTACATATGGTTTCTGAGGTTGTAAACCTTAATGGGAGCAGAAAGCCTCATCTTTCTCCCATGGAACAGCTAGTAGTTTTGAACTGCTGACCTTGAGGTTAGCAGCCTGACTCCTAACCACTTCAGTACCAGAGCTACTTATCAATAGTCCTCAAAATTTTTTGGCAAAGCTATTTTTATTTTGAAAACAAACATGGAAAGATTTAAAGTTGAATGTAAAATATGCATGCATTTTGAAGGTAAAAGAAAAGATTTAAAAACAACAACAACAACAATCCTTTGAATGGGGAAGGCAGCTCCAAACTGCTTCCCCAAATGACCACGACCCGGGTTTATTCTCTGTGGTTAATAGTTGGAGAAGCTCCTTGTAGGCACTGAAAGCAATTCAAATGAGCATATTCCTATGTAATGCTCAAGTCTGATGTGAAAACTCCATTTATAGTATCACAATTATTCTCAACTAACTGCACTGGTATAGTGCTGCAGGATAAACATTGGACTTATCCTACAAGGTCAGCTGTTCAAAGCCACCAGTCACTCTCAGAAACCCTATACAGGGTCACTATGAGTCAGTTCTCACCAGAACAACAGAAACAACTGCAGAATAGCTTCTTTCCCCTGACTGATGACAGGGTTTGTGCTTAGTTACAGAACAATTAAATTAATAGTGATGGCAGAGATTAAACTATTGACTTCCTTGAACCTTTATATATTCACCAGACACAAATAATTCTCATATACTTATAAATGAAAAATGCAGCACTCCATGACTGATAATGAGAATATAAAAATTAGATGCAAAGTAGTATTCCATTATCTAGTAAGAACATTATCTAGGCCACTGACTATCAGCAGTCAGAAGCACAGAATTATCAGCTTCACTTTAGGTCATCAATAAGTGGCTTTCAGAAAAGGCATTCTTTTTGCCTTCAAGATTTTAACAAACAAAAAAACATTATACTAGAGTCAATTTCAGCTCATAGTAATTGTGTGAGTTAGAGTATGCTAGAAATTGACTTGTGTCTGCCCCCAAATATGTGTCTACGTGACTGTTCCATGATTCTTGGTTGTTGTTGTTGTTGGGTGCCAATCAAGTTGGTACCGACCCATAGCGACCTTACGCACAGCAGAACAAAACAGTGCCCGATTCTAGGCCAACCTCCCTACTGTTGCCATACTTGAGTCCATCGATGCTGCCACTTGGCCAATCCATCTCGTTGGAGGTCTTCCTCTTTTTCTCTGACCCTCC
>NW_006408702.1:6333532-6334313 GCF_000296735.1 Chrysochloris asiatica
GGTTTTACTCCATTCGTGTCATCACAGTCAACTCTACTTTAAGGAGGCAGCTCTTCCCCAGTCTCATTTTGAGTGTCTTCCAAACTGAGGGGTTCATTTTCCGGCACTATATCTGACAGTGTTTCTCTGCTATTCATAAGGTTTTCAGGTATCCAAAAAACATGTACTAAAATTTCATAAATATATAATAGTTTAAGTCCTGGTGTGATGCTGTATGATAAACTCTAGACTGGTACTACAAGATAGGTGGTTCAAACCCACCAGCTGCCCTCAGAAATAGTTGGAACAGATTTGATGGCATATAACAACATAATACATTAGAAGTGCAAAGGGGTAGAGTTGAATCAATGGGAGTGAGAATTAGTGAAACTAAAGACAAATCTTTTAATCATTTATCTGTTAGAAGAACAATCAGGAAAAAAAAGAATAAAATAGAAAGAAAAGCCTAAGAATTATGTGGGACACTGTTTGATAGTTAACACTCTGTGTCATCTCAGCTGGGCCAGGATTCTCGGATCAGCAGTTGTTGCAGAACCATATCTTTTGAGATATAAAAGGAGAAAGAAGTGAGCAGAGAGAGAAAGACCCACTACCATCAAGAAAGAGCTGGTAGAGGAGTGTGTTCTTTAGGCCTGGGGCCCCTGATTTTCAAGGAACACTGTGTCTACAAATGTTAAAAGAAGACAGGGACCTTGGCCAGAAACTGTTCTGAATTTGGATTTCTATCCTCCTAAGTGCTGGACTGCAAAGTTGGTTTGAACCGGAAGCTTGGCAGTTCAAG
>NW_006408702.1:6335328-6339671 GCF_000296735.1 Chrysochloris asiatica
CTGACCTTAAGGTTCGCAGCCCGATTCGTAACCACTACGCTACCAGAGCTCCTCAACCCTGATATAGAAACATCAAAACTGAAATAAGCCAAGAGCATTGAAAACAGGTAATGAGAGAGCCAATTTGTCAATGACAACTTGGAAGCAAAAAGAGGAAGTAAATTATATAGTTACAGAAATTTCAAATGGAGAAGGCAGCAAGATAATATCATAATAAAACTCATGGTTTTAAACTGAGAAGAGAATATTAGCCATATAAAGATTAATAAATAAAAAGAAAAAAGAAGAAAATTATTGTCTCAGTAAATGCAAAAACAACTGCAACAGAAGAAAGAAAAACATCTGTAAACAAAATGAAATTAGCACCGATAAGTAAAGAAATCAGCACCAATAAATAAAAACACACACACATAAACCCAGCAAAATGACAGCGGTATATTCATGCCTATTAATGATTACACTGAATGTAAATGGAATAAATGTATCATTATATATACAGAGAGTAGCATAATGGATAAAAGAACATAAACAATCAATATGCTGTCTACAAAAAACACATCCTAAACAGAAAGCAAAAAAAAAAAAAAAAGCTAAAATTCAAAATCAGTGGATGGAGAAACAAACTACCAAATAAATGGCAATCAAAAGACTATGTGTGCAATGCTATTTCTGATAAAATGGGCTTCATAGCAAAAACCAGCTAAAGAGACAAGACAGGACATTATAAAACGATTAATGGGTAAATCCAATAAGTAGAAATAATCATAAAAAAATGTCCATAATGCAACAAGAGTCCCAAAATACATAAACCATGCTTTCACAGAATTAAAAAACACAAATAGACAACTCTACAATAATTATTGTCAAGTTGTTGTTAGGTGGCATCAAGTGAGTTCTGACTTCTAAAGCTATAAATCTATGGGAGCAGAAAGCCTCATGTTTCTCCCCAGAGTGACTGGTAGGCTTGAACAGACATCCTTGTGGTTCACAGTCCAGTGCTGATTGTACCAAACCACCATGCTCCACACTAATAGTGTTGTTGTTATTGTTAAGTGTTGTTCAGTCAATTCCAACTGATAGCAACCTTGTATGGGATTTATTTCCGAGGTCATCTGGTAGGTAGGTTTGAACTGGCAGCTTTGTGGCTTGCAGTCCAGTCCTTATCCAACAATGCCACACCAGGACTCCAGAATAATACAACACTTTTGATGACGGACAGATAAAGAAGAATGAAACTCAAATATACTGAAAATTTAAACAACAAAATTAACCAACATAAACATACACAAAGTACTCTTCCCCCCAACAATAGGTATAAAAGGTTGTTTTAAAAAGTTCATGAGAAAATTTCTATATATTTTCATTCCATTTCTTCCACAAACTTTTTGAATCAACTTTGTACAATTTTTGTCAGCAATAAGGAACATTCTCCAGAATACACCATACCTTAGGCCACAAAATAAGCCTCAATAAATTTAAAAGCATCAAAAATTTGAAAACTTTTTTTTTAACTTCACAATGTTATAAAAATTTACAAATCAATAACAGTAAGATCAGAAAAAAAAATCAAATAAATGGAAACATAATAACACCTTGCTTAAAAACTGGGTAATTAAGACATGAAAATGAAATAAAAAATTCCATTAGTCAAATTAGAATGAAAACACAACATACAAAAATCTTTGGGACAGAGCGGAGGAACCTGGGGCAATCAAGGGAGAAGAGCGGAATATATGGGACCCTATCCATAGAAGCAGTGGTGCAGAGATGGAGGCAGACACAATGACGTGGAGAGATTGAGTGGCTGGGGACTCTGGACTCAAGGAGGGAGAGGGGCTGTGTGCTGGCGGCTGAGGGGGAAGGCTTGTAGGGTATGTCCTTTGGTTGTTTGAATGGTTATATATTCCTGAGTACTTCGGTGTACATCCAAACCACCCCCACCGCCCCAAAACAAAAATAACAGAGGAATGGATGCAAAGGCTGGGAGGGGATTTTAATCATTGCAATGGAATAAAATCTGACAGGATGAATGTAAAGCTGATGTTCTCCCATGTAAAGTATCACTCAATTCACAATAAAAACTTAAAAAAAAAATTGGGGGACAAAGCAGAAGTAGTGCTCAGAGAATATTTTCAATAAATGTTCAATAAATCAATAAATGCCCACATTAAAAAAGGAAGAAAGGCTCAATATCAATACCTTAATGCATCATCTGCAACAATTAGAAAAAGAGCAGCAAAATAGGCATACAGTCAACTTAATAAATATTTGAACAAAATAAATGAAACAGAACGAAGAAAAATAAAAACTATCAACAAGACTAGAAGCTGATGATTTGAAAGAACTAACAAAATTGACAAATCACTGACAAATTTAAGAGGAAAAGAAGAGGTAGATAACACAAATAATAAATGAAATATGTGATATCGCAACAGAACCAATAGAAATAAATAGGATTATAGAAGAAATTAAAGGAGAAAAAAAAAAAAAAAAAAAACCACCACCAAATAACAACAACAAAACTAGATATGATACTGTAGTTTATAATCGCAGAAAGGGGAGAGGAGAAAAAAAAAAAAAAAAAGACGACCCCAATGAGATGGATTGGCCCAGTGGTGGCAGCAATGGACTAAGGAGTAGCAATGATTGTGAGGTTGGCCCAGGACTGGGCAGTGTTTTGTTCTGATGTCCATAGGGTCATTATGAATTGGTACCTACTTGATGGCACCTAACAATAACATCACAGAAGAATACTATGAATAACTATTGTACAAAAAAATTGGACAACTTAGAAAACATGGACACATTTTTTAGAAATGCACTGCTTACCTAAACTAACACAATCTGACACAGAAATTTTAAACTGACTCATCAGAAAATAAGAAATTGAACAAGTCAGAAAAAAAAAAATCCTCCCTCAAAAAAAAAATGTGCTGCAGAAATTGTGTCCATGCAACCCAGACACAATTATAACCTCTGCAGCTCTACCTGCTGGGCAAGAGCCAATATTAATGACACAGAAGTCACCTGCAGCTGAACCCACTCAAACTGAGCTGCATGAATGGCAAATGGAGAACTGGACACATGTTTCCATTTTCTAATCATACACGCCAGTAGGCAGCTGTTGAGAATCAAACATACAACCATAAATTAAATACAAATATAATCAAAGCACCATGTGACAGAGACAACAGACAGTTGCAGTTTACATGAAGAAATGAGAGAATGAGTAAAAAAAAAAAAAAATGTCCACAATGCAGTGCCAGAAAATATTTCTGAGGAAGAAAAGGTAATAGAACTACCTGGAAAGGGATTCAGAAGAGTAATATTTATGCACTTTCATGGATTGAGAGAAAGATCAAAGAAAACAAGAACACAGAAATTTTTTTTAGAAGAAATCAAATAAAAACTACAAGAACAAACAGACATATGAGAATGCTAAAACAATAAATTAAAATTTTTAAAACCTGCAAAAAAGAAATTCAAAAGATTAGCATGAACATTTCAGAAATGGACAATACATGGAATGGACAAAGGAGTAGATTTGAATCAATGGAAGCCTGAATTAGTGACCTTGAAGATAAATCTCTCAGTTCTAGGAAATTAGAAAAGCAATCATAGAAAAGAAGGAAAAAATATGAAAAAGCCTAAGATCTTTGTGGGATACCATAACTTATGGATGATTGGAATTCTAGACAATAAATTCCACAGAGAAATTTGTTGGAGAGCTGTTGGAAGAAACTTCTCTAACATCATGAAAGATTAGAAAATAGATGTCAAGAAGCTAAAAGAACACTAAATAGGATATATCCCAAAAGAAAACCACCAAAATAGATCATAATCAAACTTGCCAAAATCAAAGGTAAGGAAAGAGTCCTGAGAGCATGTTCAGGAGGAATGAAGTTAGCTATAAATGATAACCAATGAGACTAAACTCTGATTTCTCAGCAGAAACCATATAGGCAAGAAGACAATGGAACAATAGATACAAAACCCTGGAAAACAAATTACCAACCAATAATTACACATGCACCTGGAGCAGCTAGAAGAACAGAAGACACTTTTTGAAAGAAAGACTGACAGGAAAAATACAAAACAATAAAGGCAGTCTGACTGATTACCACAAGACCAAGCAAGTTGCTCACCCACGAGGCATCAAACCAAGTGGTCAGGTCCCCTCAGGGCAAACCCTCTGCCAAAACTAAGACTCAATGGGAATGCACGCTCTGATTGGTGACCATGTTCATCACCAATAAGGGGAGGTGAGGGAAAAACAGCAATGAAATTGTGAGCTAAGCCCTACAATGTTCAATAAACTCCTGTGAACCAAAGTGGAGATCTGG
>NW_006408702.1:6341284-6343214 GCF_000296735.1 Chrysochloris asiatica
AATCAACATAATCCAACACATAAATAAAACAAAGGAAGAAAACTACATGTTCATATTAATCTAAGAAGAAAAGGCACTTGACAAAATCTAATACCCATTGCTAATAAAAACACTCAACAAAGCAGAAATAGAAGGGAAATTTCTCAACATAATTAAGAGTTTATATACAAAGCCAACAGCCAACATTACTCTCCATGGTAAGAAATTGAAAGCATTTGTGAACAGGAACCAGACGAGGATGCCTGTTATTACCATTCCTATTCAATATTTTGCTGGCAGTCTTAGCCAAAGGTATAAGACAAGAAAAAGAAATTTAAGGCATCCAAATTGTCATAAAATATGTAAAACTCTGTCTATTTGTAGATGATATGGCCCTATCCATAGAAAATTCCAGACTTAGCAAGAAAATTACTGGAACTCATTGAAAAAAAAATTCAGCAAAGTGGCAGAGTACAAGATCAATATATAAAAATCAGTTGTATTCCTTTATACTAATAAAGAGAGTTTTGAAAAGGAAATGAGGAACACAATACCATTTTCAATAGCCACCCAAAATATGAAACACTTAGGAATAAATCTAATGAGAAAGAGACCTAAAAAAATTGTCTTGGATAGGAAGGCTTAACATTATAGAAATGTCAGTACTACTCAAAGCAATCTATAGCTATAATGCAGCACCAATCCAGGTTCCAACATCATTCTTTAAAAAGGTGGAAAACTAATAACCAACTTTATATGGAAAGGTAAAAGACTCTGGATAAGCAAAGTATTACTAGAAAAGAAGAACAAAGTAGTAGGCCTCTCACTTCCCAATCTCAAGATCTACTACACAGCCACAATAATCAAAACAGCCTGGAACTGGTACAACCAAACACATAGATCAATGAAACAGAATTAAGAACTCAAAAGTAAACCCATCCACCTATATTCAGTTGATCTTTGACAAAGGACCAAAATACATTTAATGGGGAAGAGACAGTCTCTTCAACAAATGATGCTAACAAAACTGGGAATCCATTTGTAGAAGAATGAAACAAGACATATATCTCACACCATATACAAAAACAGTTGTGGTGGAATTCTGGTGTGCTGCTGTGGGTGAATGCACTGGACTTCAAGGTCGGTTTGAACCACAAGGTCAGCAGTTTAAGCCCACAAGCCACCCCTCGGAAACCCTATACAGGGTCACTATAAGTCAATATAGATTGAAGTCCTAAATATGAATCCTAGAACTATACAGATCATCAATGAAAAAATAGGGACAAACTTTGGGGCAGTGATACATGATATAAATACATGATGAAACATAACTGAAAAAACACAAACAACAAAAGACAAAATGGATAACTGGTACTTCCTGAAAAGTAGACACTTATGTGTATCAAAAATTTTCACCAAAAGAGTAAAAAGAGAACCCACAGAGTGGGAACATTTTTTTAGCAATGGCATATCAAGGGGCTACAGGCTAAAATTTCTAGAGCACTTCAGCACCTCAATAAGAAGACAAATTATCTAATTTAAAAATGGGTAGACAACATAAACAGACACTTCACCAAAGAAGACATCCAAGTGGCCAAAAAACATATGAAGGAATGTTCATGAACATTAGCCATTGAAGAGATGCAAATCAAAACAACAATGAGAGGACTTCTGGTTGGCAGCAGCAGAGCACAGTCAAGTAGGACAGGCTCTGTGGGGGAGAGGCTGAAAACCCAGATACACAGCTCTCACAAAACTGCACCAGAGCTCTGGATCTAGCATAAAGGTCTGACCTTCAGTTTCTGGCAACCGCAAGTGGAAAAACCATGGTATAAAGGAAAACACTGTGTTTTAGAAATCAGTACGGGACACCCTCTGCAGCCATCCTGCCCGGGAAGAAGTCAGAGGGCAGGACTACAGACAGACCCACACAGGGAACTTGTGCTAAAAG
>NW_006408702.1:6370560-6371661 GCF_000296735.1 Chrysochloris asiatica
ACTGTAAATGACTAAGAAAAAGAGCCTATAGTAAAGGAGGGGAGGATTCTTTGCTGGCTACTGGGATGAGGGAAGGGAGGAGGTGAAGGGAGGGAGGGGAAGGTGGAACACAGGGTATGGCATAGACACAAGATAGTTTGGGTGCTAGGGAGGGGAACAATATAAAAGAAGGGGGAGGAGATTGGAAGAACAAAGCAGATGGGAGAACAATTAGGCAGGTTTGCATGGGCTAAGTGGGACAGAGGTAAATAATGATGTATGCACAACCTTGGAACAAGAGGGCTCTGGAATACAGGGATTGAGACATGGTTGGAATGAGGAAAAGGAGGGAAATATTGTTAAGATGCTTGGCTGCCTTATGAATCTTGGTTTCCCTAGCATACCATTTATAAAATAGATACTTGAAGGGGATAGAAAGGAATAGCCAGAAATATCACCATAGAAAACCTGTAAGTCCGTCTTCTGCCTATAACTGATTGGAATACTTCAAATGGGGCTACAATGTTTCCAGTAAAGGAGGCTTCCTGTGGAGACACTGCATTACATAAGACCATAGGTGGAATTCTGAACAGCATCCAGAATCTTCAGAGATGGGAAATTTCCACTTGAAAGTACAAGCAGACCAGCCTGGAGTGGCTAGAAGAACAGAAGATATTTCTTGAAAGAAAGACCAACAGGGAAAATACAAAACAATATAGGCAGACTGACTGATTACTACAAGTACAAGCAAGTTACTCACCCAGGAAACATCAAGGCAAGTGTCGGGTCCCCTCAGAGTAAACCCCCTTCCAAGACTAAGAATCAATGGGAATACACACTCTGATTGGTGACCACGTTTGTCACCGATAAGGGGAAGTAAGAGAAAAACAGCAATGAAGCTGCGAGCTAAGTCCTACAACGTTCAATAGACTCCTGTGAACCCTGGTGAAGACCTGGTTGGCCAACAGTGTGGCAAGACCTGGGGACTCTTGGGCCCAGAGGCAGTGACATAGTCAAAGAGGACTAGAGTGGAGAGTGAAGGGTCCAGCTGATAAGAAGAGAGGGCAGATGCACAAGAATACCCACACTTGCAGATAATACCCACTTGACCTGGCTTCAGTG
>NW_006408702.1:6373486-6374608 GCF_000296735.1 Chrysochloris asiatica
TGAATTTCAGCTCATTAACCCACAGAACTACACTAGGACTCCTATACGGGAGGTAGGCAGTGAAAAAGTAAGACAAAAGAATCAGCATATTCACTTTAGGGTGTTAGTAAAGGACATTGATTATATTATGGACTAACAGAAAAATTTCGAAGGTCAGCTAGAGAAAACAAAGTCATATATTACAACAAAATGTATAAATATCTGGAGTCAGAACATTTCTCAAGTTGGAGGGACTGCAGAAATAATGCAAGTCTCGACTTTCTTCATTGAAGGATTCTCTAGGCAAATTATTGAATGATGCAGAAAGCATCAAAAGAAGATGGAAGAAATACACAATCACTGTTCCAAGAGGAAATGGTTGATGTTCAAACATTTCTAGAGGTAGCATATGATCAAGAGCCAATGATACTGAAGGAAGAAGTCCAAGGTGCATTGAAGGACTTTGGCAAAGAAAAGGGCACCAGGAATTGATGAAATAAAAATGGAAATATTTCAAGAAAGTGAGGCGGCACTGGAGGCACTCAGTCATCTATGCCAAGAAATTTGGAAGACAAGTATCTGGCTGACCGACTGGAAGAGATCTGTATTTGTGCCCATTCCAAATAGAGGTGACCCAACAGAATACGGAAATCATCTGACAATATCTTTGATATCCCATGCGAGTACAGTTTTACTAAGGGTAAAACAGACACAGCTGCAAGCATACATTGACAGAGAACTTCCAGAGGTTCAAGCTGGATTCATAAGAGGATGTGGAATGAGGGACATCTGCTGATGTCCTAGGGATCTTGGTTGAAAGCAAAGAAATACCAGAAAGATGTTTACCTGTGCTTTATTGACTACGAAAAGGCTTTCAATTGTGTGGATCATGACAAACTATGGACAACATTGTGAAGTATGAGTATTCCTGAACACTTAATTGTGATCATGAGGAATCTGTACATGGACCAAGAGGCAGTTGTTTGAACAGAACATGGGAACACTGAATGGTTTCAAATTAAGAAAGGTGTGTGATAGGGTTGTATTCTTTCACCATTCTTATACAACCTGTATGCTGAGCAAATAATCTGAGAAGCTGGGTTCTATGAAGAAAAACATGACATCAGGACTCGAGGAAGACTC
>NW_006408702.1:6376450-6381622 GCF_000296735.1 Chrysochloris asiatica
CAGAATCCCATTCACTGGGTGCCTATGTTGGGAACTTCAAAGTCTCTAAATAAAAGACTCATTTGTACTCTAGAAGTATCAGTTGTCTGACCAGATAATTTCCTTACAAAGATCTGTTAAGATAAGATTCACAGTTCAGTCTCATTTTGAACGACTCATCATCCATCCATCCATTCATCCATCCATCCATCTATATCCATCCATCTTCCCATCCATCTATCCATTCATACATGTCCCAGCCATTAATCTATGGGCTTTGAAAGCAGCAGCTAATTCCTTTAAAGAAAACATCTTGACTATGGGAATTAAGCTCTTACTTACAGTCATTCATTCATTACTTTTTTCACTCCAAACTTTCAATTTATTGGGCACACATTTATTTAGAGTTTCATAATGATAATCAAATCTGTTTTATAGCCAATGAGCTGGAATGGCCCCACAGAAAAGCAGTTACAGAATCTGTTCAGGAAACCTATACCACTCATGAATTCTCACTGCATACTTTCTGCATGCTGTGCTCTTTGCAGAAAGCTCCTTAGGTGTGATTTCAGATCATTCTCAGACAACCTTTCGCAGTTCTGAGAGGCAGGTCTTATTAATAGCATCATTTTACAGAATCAGAGATTGAGGCTGAAGAGAGTTAAGCACCTTCCCTAAGACCACAAGGTTGTAAGTGGCAAGGTTAGGGATTGGATGTGTGTCCACTGAACACAAATGTGTACAGGGCACCTGCTGTGCAGCAGGTACAGCTCCTGGGGATGACAAAGAGGACTTGTTGGCATCAGCCTGCACCTGTGGAAGCTATACTCTTACAGGAGAAGGAATCTCAAACAAATTGCAACACCAGAACTATCAATAAAATGCACATGGCAGGGAAATGGAGAGGTACTGGAAGGCCTTCCTGAGGAGGTGACATTTGAGAGAAAGATTGATATGAAGGGAGACGGGGACGAATCATTTTATTATGAAGAGAAAATGTTCTAAGCAAAGAAACAGTTAATGCATACGCTCTGAGGGCAGAAACAACTTACTCTATTCATAGGTTATAAAGACAACCAGTTAGGCTAAAATGAAGTATAAAAGGAGGAGGTAGCAATTGGAAGAATTAACCCATGCAGCCTTGAAGACTGTGGAAAGAATTTTGCATAGATAATTCCTGTTATTAACAGTAATGTTCTACAAAGTCACAACACAAAAACACTAAATTAGCAGATACTAAAGGACCTCTGGTAATATGGTAGTTACAAGTTGGACTGCTAATCTCACAGTCAGCAGTTCAAAACCACCAGCAGTTCTGCAGAAGAAATATGAGGTTTTCTGCTCCTGTAAAGACTTATAGTCTTGAAAACCCTATAAAGGGTCGCTATGAGTTGGAACTGACTCCATGGCACACCACCACCACCACCACCACCACCACCACCACCAAAGTATTACTTCTGGGGAAAATCATTCCCGTGAGCCTCAGATCACTATATTTTTGTTAACTTGTCAATCCATTATCTTGCGTCATATCTTTTCTGTTTCTTTATCTAATTTACATGGTTTCTTATCTAATTTACATGATTGATTATTGACATTAAACTCATGGCCAACATCACTATAACTGATGCTTGAACAAAGTTCCTCAAACACACGTAGTTATTTTCTCTGTAAGGCAAATCACAGCCTTCTTGTGCATGAGAACATGAGACATTCCAGTACTTCACTGGGTGGCTATTTTGAACAGCAAGACAGAACCTAAATGTACAAAATGGTGATACTAAACAGACTGTGGGAAAGAAGCTTGTGTACAGTATGAGACGTGAAACAAGAGGTGGCGTCTCCATGTTTGACCTCAGCTGGGAAAGTGCATGTTGGGCAACTTGAAGTTTTCACTGCTTTGTACATGTCTCTAACAGAGGTGGAATATCTACAGAAGTGCTATGAATATTGATTTGGGGCTTACAAGTGAATTTTAGGGAGCAGCTGAATTCCCAAACATGAAACCCACAAATAATGAGGATTGTGTATACGAAGAAAAGCTATTGGAAAGTTTTGAGTAGAAATGTTTCATGATGTGATAGGGATGATCCAGTCAAAAGGAGCATTGGCTCTGCTGAAGAAAGAGGAGCTAATTTCAAGATCAAAGTTCCCAAGAAGACAAGATGGGGTAGGAGCTGATGCACTAATCCCAAGAGAGGGTGATCTGAGGTGCAGGAAAGTAGTCCCGTGAGTCTATGTGCAGCTAGGCTGGCGGACTTGGGAAGGGAAGGCAAGTTGGCTGTGTTCTGATGGTTTGAATTTTCTTCAGTGAACAAAGCCAGGACATCATTTTACAGCATAGAGGAAAGGGGTGTGGGAAATTTGAAGAATAAGCAGGAAGTGTGAAGTAGCCTCCTCTAACAGTGGGTGATAAGTAAGGATTTCTGGGGTGTACTAAAGTTTCACTTGAAATTTATGGTCATAAGATTAAATAAATCAAGACTCTTCTGTTGCTGGGATGCAAATAAAGAGCAGACAGAGAATTGGGCTTCACCAAGGTTGAATTTTGCCAGGTGAGACTGACAGAGTGATAAAGGGACAAACAGCTAATGATAGTCATTGGTTGGTTGTTACTTGCCATGGAGTCGGTTCCGACTCCTAGTGACCCATAAGGTTTCCAAGGCTCTAAACCTTTACGGGAACAGAAAGCCTCATCTTTCTCCTGCGGAACAGCTGGTAGTTTCGGACTACTACTAACTGTGAGGTTAGCAGCCCAACTCGTAACCACTATGAATACAATGGAATATTAGCTAAGGAGGGTGTGATAGTTAAGATTTTGTGTCCATTTGACTGGGCCAGGATTTTCAGTGGCTTGGCAGTTGAAATGCATTTATCTCCATGAAAAGGTCTAATATACGTAATCAACATTATAATGAAGTCTGCTGTGAGCAGCCAATCAACTGAAAGGGAGTTTTCGTGGGGATGTGACCTGCTTCCGATATACAAGGCACACAGGCAAAGTCTGCTTGCTTTCTGTTGGCTCTGGATCTTGCATCTAGCTCGTCCTACAACCTCCAGTTCTTTGGACTTGAGCAAGTGACCTGCTCTATTACCTGCTGAAACTGGGAGTAGTCTGCAGTCTGCCTTTTTACCTGCCAGACCTGCCTGCATACTGGCTTGCCTACCTGCCTGTCATCTGAAATGCCGATCTTGGTTCATCAGCCCTGCAGCTACATGAGCCAGAAACCTCCAGTTTGACATCTAACCCATGGACTTGGGGCTGACCACCTCTACGGGAGCCATTTCCTTGATATATCTGTCTGTCTGTCTATCTATCTATCTATCTATCTATCTATCTATCTATCTCCCCCCTCCCCCGTTACGTGTCTGACTCATAACAGCCCAATGCACAACAGAACAAAACACATGCCTATTCCTGTGCTAGCCTCACAATTGTTGTTATACTTGTGACCATTGCTGTTTTTATTGTGCAAATCTATCACATTGGGGGTCTTCCTCTTTTTCACTAACACCCCCCCTCCCCACTTTACCAAGCATGATGTCCCTCTCCAGGAACTGGTCCCTCCTGATAATAAGTCCAAAGTATAAGAGATAAATCTTTCCATCATTGCTTTATTTATTTATTTTTTTAAGTTTTTATTGTGAATTGAGTGAAAGTTTACAGGGCAGATCATCAGTTTTACATTCAACAAGTCATATACTTTGTTTCATTACCCACCATTGTTTTTAAGGAACATTCTGGCTGCACTTTTTTCAACACAGATTTGCTTGTTTTTCTAGCAGTCCATGCTAATTTCAATATTCTTTTCCAACACCATAACTTAATTGCATCAGTTCCTCTATGGTCTTCCTTATTCATTGTCCAATTTTCACATGCATATGAGGCTATTGAAAATGATATGGCTTGGGTCAGGCACACCTTAGTCCCCAAACTGATATCTTTGCTCTTGACCATTTTAAAGAGATCTTTAAATGCAGCAGATTTGGCAATATGTCATTTGACTTGACTGCTCCTTCCATGAGTGTGATTGTGGACCCAAGCAAAATGAAGTCTTTGACAATTTCAATCTTTCTCCATTTATCATGATGTTATTAATTGGTCCAGTTGTGAGGATTTTTGTTTTCTTACATTGAGATGCAACCCATACTGAAGGCTATAGTCTTTGATCCTCATCTGTAAGCATTTTAAATCCTCTTTGTTTTCAGTAAGTGAGGTTGTATCATCTGCATGTAACAGGCTATTAATGAGTCTTCTTCCAATCCTGATGCCATGTTATTCTTACGTCTTAGATTATTTGGTCAGCATACAGATTGAATAAGTATGGTGAACGAATCTAGCCTTGGTGATTTTAAACCATTTCCTGGTTTTAAAACATTCGGTATTCCATTGGTCTATGTAAAAGTTCCTCATGAGCAAATCGAGTGTTCTCGTTTATCCATTCTTCACAAGGTTATATTTAACTTGTCATGATCCACACAGTCAAAAGCCTTTGCATAGTCAATAAAGCACAACTAAACATCTTTCTGGTATTCTCTGCTTTCAGTCAAGATCTATCTGATGTCAGCAATCATCTCACATCCTCTTCTGAACCTGGGAATTCCATGTTGCTGTACTGTTGCAACCATTTAAAAATGATCTTCAACAAAATTTTACTTGCATGTGATATTAATGATATTGTTTGATGATTTCTGCACCCATACACACACACACACACACACACATTGTTGTTTTGAAGTGCCATCAAGTTGGTTCTGACCCATAGCGACCCTTTATAGAGTTTCCAAGGAGCAGCTGGTGAGCTATATGTTGTTGCTGTTAAGTGCCATCAACTCCATTCTGACTCACAGTGACCCTATAGGGTTTCCAAGGAGTTGCTGGTGGGTTTGAACCACTTTACAGGATCACTAAAGCCATCAAAAATCATGACAGGATTAACTTTCAGCCAACTCTCCTCTTTCTAAAAACAAAATGAAACAAAATCTGTTGCCATTGAATCACTTCCAATTTATGGTGGCCCCAGGTGCCGCAGAGTAGAACTGCTCCATAGAGTCTTCTTGGCTGTAACATTTTACAAAGACATTCAGCCAGGCCTTTTAACTAGGAGATGCTAGGTTGTTTTAAGCTACCAACCTTTAGGCAGCAGTTGATTGCAAACCCCTTGTACCACCAAGGCATTTTACCACCACTGT
>NW_006408702.1:6382768-6399945 GCF_000296735.1 Chrysochloris asiatica
TCCTGAGAGTGAGGAACTATATAATTAACCATCTCTGCTTTTGGTATCCCTGGCTACCACTTAGGAAATATCAGCAAAAGTATATTTTATTTAATATTTGGCAACAAGTGCATACTAAATGAATGAGAAAATTCATTAGTTCAATTTACACAATCTGGATAAGAAGAAAAATTATGCCAAAATGGTATTATTCATCTCTTTATTCCATTCTTCCTGTGCACTATTCCAGAAAAGCTTTTAAAAGTGGTATTATGGGTTGAATTGTGTCTCTCCTCTCCACTGTTGCTGTTGTTGTTGTTAAGGGCCTTCAAGTAAGTTCGGACATAGCAACCCTGTGTAGGGTTTCCAGGGAGCAGCTGATGAGGTTGAACTGCCAAACTTGTGATTCAAGCCAACTTTGCAGTTCAGCATATTGACCCACAGCACCACATCAGGACTCCCTCCACCCTCCTGCCCCTGCAAATGTATGCTGAAGTCTTAATTCCTGTACCAGTAAATATGACCCTATTTTAATACAGGGAGTATATTTTGTTACGCTAATGAAGCTATACCAAAGGGTGGATGCTAACCCTAATCACTTCTGAGTAATAAAAACAACAGAATAGATATGTAGACACACAGGGCTGATGCATGTATAAGCCCCAGCTGAGAACTGCCAGCCAGGATAAACACTGGACTTCTAATCACAAGTTCAGCAGTTCAAACTCACCAGCCATGCCTCAGGACAAAGATGAGGCTTTCTGTTGCTGTAAAGATTTATAGCCTTGGAAACCCTATACAAGGTTACTATGAGTCGGGAGCCACCTGAACGCACCTAACAACAACAGACGCTGAAATAAACAAAGAAGAACATCCATTCAGGACCACACATTTCAGTCTGTTAGCCTCCTGAACTGTGAGAAAAGAAGTTTCTGTTCTTAGGGCCACTCGATTGGAGTGTGTCTGTTATGGCAGCACATGGAAATTAAGACAGCAGAATCTAATTATATAGAGCCAAGTCAAAAGTGGAAACCAGTACATTGTGTTGATTCCAACTCATAATGATGCCCTTTGACAGAGTAGAGCCACCCCCATGGGGTTTTCTTGGCTATAACATTTACAGAAACAGAGAGCAATGGTTGTAACCATTTGTATCACCCAGGAATCTAAACGTGTATAGACGAATAACACACACAAAATCTATTTACCTGTTGGGGCTTGGTTTCCTTTTGGCTTGAAAGGGTACCTTTACTTCCTTCAAAGGCATACAGCTAGTAAGTATGAGGGCAGGAATTTGAATCCAGCTGTTTGACCTTTGTATGCTCTTAACTTCCCATCACTAAGAGTTCAACAAGGTGTGTGTATAGACATACTACAACATACACAACAGTTCTCTGCTTTTTGTATCTGGAATGTAAGCTATACACATTTTTTTTTTTTTTCTTGTTGGAAATGTAAAGCATTTCAATGATAGATATTTAGAACATCTGAGAAAGAAAAGCAAAAACTTTGTAAGGCCATTTATCTGGGAGAACTCCACCAGAAAGCACACGATTGTTTCAACTCATTGAAAAACCAGAATCTCTGCTCTTCCTCTTGAATAAACTTACTTCTGACAAATCTTCCCTTCATCCTCACTTTGCTCTCAAGAGAGTAAAATCACCTTGAAAGTCCAAAATAAAAGATAAACTAAGAAACCTTAGAAATTGCTAGGAATGAAGGTTCTAGAAAGAAAAAGAATAATGATTTCAAACTGTTGTTGTTTTTAAATGCCATCGAGTCAGTATCCACCCATAGCGACCTTATGCACAGCAGAATGAAACACTGCCTGATCCTGGGCCAACCTCACTACTGTTGCCATGCTTGAGTCCATTGATGCTGCCACTTGGCCAACCCATCTCGTTGGGGGTCTTCCTCTTTTACTCTGACCCTCCACCTTACCAAACATGATATCCTTCTCCAGTGACTGGTCCCTCCTGACAATGTGTCTGAAGTATGAGAGACAAAGTTTGGCCATCTTGGTTTCCAAGGAGCACTCTGGCTGCACCATTCTTCCAAAACAGATCTATTGGTTCTTTTGCCCATGGCACTTTCAATATTCTCCTCCAACACCATAACTCAAATGCATCAATTCTTCTATGGTCTTCCTTATTTACTGTGCAGCTTTTGCATGCATATGACATTATTGAAAATACCTTGCTTGGGTCAGGTGCACCTTAGTCTTCAAGCTGACGTCTTTGCTCTTCAATGATTTTAAATACGTAGGAAAAAAGCAAATTTTAATGTTGAAAAATTTTAAGCAATATATATATTTTTAAAATTTGCAAGTATAACGGGTCTATCCACATATTTTATCACTGGCCTATATAATTAATAGGTTCCAATGAAGCTGTTTGGATGTACAGATACATGATATCAATTAATTGAAGGATTAACGTAAGTTTCTACTAACCTCCTCTTAAATGCAGCCATTGTTAGGTTCTGATAAACCGCCATATTTTCATAAAAGATTGCTGCAATCAAGAATGCAGGCAGGGAAATTATCAGTGACTTATACAGGAAGAAGTACAAGAAAGTCAGCCAGGATCAAACTTTTCCCTTTGATGCCAGGACCGGTTGGTAATTCTGTCTCCCCTTTGGGATGAGCATGGATAAGAGTCTTTACATGCTGGCAATATGCCTGAGGACTTTGTTAATTTGAGGGCTTCTATCATCATTGCTCAAAGTAACGTAGAAAAGCTCAAAAAGTTATCTCTGTGCAATGAAACACAAAGACTTCTTTCCCATTTGGGGAAACTATTTAATGAAACAGAACTTGAGAAGACCCTGATCTTCTCAAAGGGGCTGGTCCTGGCCCTTTGGTCAGCCCCAGCACCTTAAAGGCAGGGATGTCTGCACAGCATAGTTCACATGGTTTAAGGAAATGGGACCTAACGATGTACTAGAACCCAAGATTAATTATTATGAGGGGACAAAGGGAGGTTGCAGAGTGAGTAATAAACTCTTGAATAAGCACATCTTGAGGGCTTTGCTCCTGGGATCAGTATTTCGTGTGTTTCCAAGCAAGGAAATTAGATGATCAGAGTTAATCCACTTGTTTATCAACCTGAATTTCAGTTTCCTTATAGACTAAGAAAGATTACACACACACACACACACACACACACACACACACACACACAGACAAATAACAGCTCATGACAACCTTGGATCTCACATTGTCATTGGTGTAAGAGAAGGGAGGAAATGGCTTGTGCCCATTAGCCTGAAGCTCAGGTGTTCCAGATGTGAGTCAGGGTTCTTGTTCTACAGAAGTGGGAGACACTGAGCCATCCTTTCTGATTCCCAAGTATCACTGACCCAACCCATCCCAACCCACTGCCATCTGGCTCATAGCTCCCCTATGGGACAGAGTAGACTTGCCCAGCATTTCTGAGGCTGTGCATCTTTACAGCAGTAGACTGCCATATCTTTCTCTCATGAAGCAGTTGGATTCAAACCAGTTGGATTCAAACCTGAGAAGGCTTTCTTTATTATAGTCATTTACCTGCTCACAGTCCCAGGTTAAGTTTACTGTTCTCTGTCAGCTGTGTGGGAGCCCTGGCACTTAAACATTTTCTTTCTCTCAAGACTTTTTTCCTGAAGTAAAGTTTGATTTTTTTCCCTAAAGCGTGACTACTAAATTGGACACTGTAGCTGAAAGATACAAATATGGAATCAGGCTCTTTATATTTGAAATTTCTTTTCCCTCAGTAAAATTTTCTTTAAAAGAGTTTTTAATAGAAAGGCTATTTAGGATTTAAAAACCGGAATGTTTTCAGCTAGATCTTTTCCATCTCCAATGGCCATTCATTCGTTGGTACCTACTACATGCTCAAAAAACGGACTGCACAGAGGGACATGAAAATAAGTATGACCCAGGTGCTGGCTAGAGACCCCACTCCTTAGAAGTCCTGTTAAACTGATTCCAAACACTGACCCCAGGGCTGAAAGTCATCAAAAGCCCTCTATTTCTGTGATTTCCTTAGGCTTCTTGGATGATGGAATTATGGGTGTGATATATTTCTTTCTGCTTATATGCTTTCAAGGTCCCTGGGTGATATAATGGTTTGCAATTATCTACTAACCCAAAAGGGAGCTCTGGTAGTGTAGTGGTTACGAATGGGGCTGTGAACCGCAAGGTCAGCAGTTCGAACCTACCAGCTGTTTCGCGGGAAAAAGATGATGCGTTCTGCTCCCATAAGGATTTACAGCTTTGGAAACCCTGTACAGGGTCACTATGAGTCAGAAACCATTCCACGGCACATAACCACCACCACTACTAACCCAAAGTTTGGTGTTATGAACCTACCCACTGCTGCTTTGGAAGTAAGACCCAGAGACCTGCTTCCATAAAGGTTGTTGTTAGGTGCCATCGAGTCAGTTCTGACACATAGCAAGCCTGTATAGGTTTCCCAAGGAGTAGCTTGTGAGCTTGAACCATTGACCTTGTAGTTCAAACTGACATTGCAGTCTAGCACATTAACACACAGCGCCAGACCAGGACTTCTCCATTAAGGTTACAGCCAAGAAAACTCTATGGAGCAGTTCAACTCTGCAGTGGTGGGGTCCCCCAGAGAGGAAGTCTCTTTCCATGGAGGCAACAGTTATTACTTATATTTCCTGCTTTTGAAAATGATTTTCTCTCTTTCTTGCTATTAATAAAAAGAAACCACAGAAATGTGACAATATTTAAAAAACAAAACAAAACTGTTCTACATCCACTTTCTCACCTAATAAAGCATATTGGGAACTTTTCCCCATAATTACAATTGATCATCTCATTCTTCTACCCTAAGAAGGTCTGATCAGTTATTCATCTGGTCTCCCCACTGTTGCTATTCCAAATGCAGAAGTGAATATGTAATATTACAAATATTTGTTTGTTGTTGCTAGCTACCTTCAAGTTGGCCCAGACTCCTGATGATTCCATACACAATGAAAGAAAAGGAGACACTCTTGAATTTCCATGATCGGTTGAAGGATTTCAATGGATGATTTTCAGAAGTAGATTGCCAGGACTTTCTTCCAGGTTTGTCTTAGTCTGGAAACTCTGCTGAAACCTGTTAAGCTTTACAACAACCTGCAAGCCTCTACTGATGGACAGGTGAGTGGCTGAGCACGAGGTTCAACGGCTGGGAATCAAACCTGGGTCTCTGGCATGGGAAGGAGAATTCTACTTCTGAATCAACACTGCCCTCTTGAGTCAGTTATGACTCATAGCGACCCTATGCTCAGCACAGCAAAACACTGCCAGTCCTGTTGTTGTTGTTGTTGTTGTTAAGTGCCATCGAGTCGGTTCCGACCCATAGCGACCCTGTACAGGGTTTCCGAGGCTGTAAATCTTTACGGGAGCAGAACGCCTCATCTTTCTCCCGCGGAGCAGCTGGTAGTTTCGAACTGCCGGCCTTAAGGTTCACAGCCCGATTCGTAACCACTACGCTACCAGAGCTGAGTCATCCTCAAAACTCTTTCTTGAGGCCAAGGCTACTGATATGCCAATCCATCTCCTTGATGGTCTTCCTCTTTTTTACTGGCCCTCCTCTTTACCAAGCATGATGTCCTTCTCCGAGGATTGGTCCTCCTGACAACATGTCAAAGTAAGAGTCAAAGTCTCACCATTCTTGCTTGCTTCTAAGGAGAACTCTGGCTGCAAACAGACAGTTCTGTTTACTCTTCTGGCAGTCCATGGTTCTTTCAATATTCTTCACCATTACTATAACTCAAATGCATCAATTCTTCTACAATCTTCCTTATCCACTGTCCAACTTTCACATGCATATGAGGCAAGAGAAACATTGTGGCTTGGGTCAGGCACACTGTAGTGCTCAAACTAACATCTTTAGTCTTGAAGACTTTAAAGAGGTATTTTGAAGCAGATTTTCCTAATGCAATACATTTGATTTCTTGACTGCTACTTGCATGACTGTTGATTAGGGATTCAAGCAAAATGAAGTCTTTGGCAACTTCAATCTTTTCTCCATTATCATGATGTCATTTATGGGTCAAGTTATGAAAATTTTTGTTTTCTTTACACTGAAATGTAATCCATACTTAAAACTGTAGTCTTGGATCTTCATCAGTAAGTATTTTAAGTTAAATAAGACTGTGTCATCTACATGTTTCAGGTTGCTAATGAGTCTTCCTCCAATCCTGATGCCATAGTCTTCATATAATACAGCTTTTTGGATTATTTATTCAGCATGCAGGTTGCATAAATATGATAAAATTATACAACCCTAACATACATCTTTGCTGATTTTAAGCCTGTTCATATCCCCTTGTTCTGTTCTAACCACTGCTTCTTGGTTGATAAACAGGCTGGATTTCCATTCTTCATCATATTATCCATAGTTTGTTAAGATCCGTATAGTCAAATGCCTTTGTATAGTCAATAAAGCATAGTTTTTGGTGCTGGGGGGGGGGGCAATACACAAGAAGGGGGAGAGAAATGGAAGAACAAGGTGGATGGGAGAACAGTTAGGCAGGTTTGTACGGGCTCAGTGGGACAGAGGTAAATAATGATGTATGCACAACCTTTGAACAACAGGGCTTTAGGATACAGGGATTGAAGCATAGTTTGAATGCGTAAAAGAGGGGAAATAATGTTAAGATGCTTGTCTGTCTTTTGAATCTTGGTTTCCCTTGCCTACCATTATAAAATACACACTGAGGGGGAGAGAAAGGAACAGCCAGAAACATCACCATAGAAAGCATGTAAGTCCATCCTCAGCCTATAACTGATTGGAATATGTAAAATTGGTCTAGAACTTGCCCAGTGAAGGAGGCTTCCTGTCAGCCTTTGCATTGCATAAGACCATAGGTGGAATCCTGATCCCCATCCAGAATCTTCTGAGTGGGAAATTTCCACTTGAAATGACAAGCAGACCAGCCTGGAGCTGCTAGGAGAACAGAAGATACTGCTTGAAAGAAAGACCAGGAGGAAAAATAAAAAAAAAAACAATACTGACAGTTTGATTGACTACTAAAAGAACAAGCAAGTTGTTCCCCTGAAAGCCATTTCTACCCTCTCGGTATATAGGGTCTACAGAGATAGGCAACTTAGACACTGGCTACCCAAAGTGGGGGTGGGGGTGGGGGGAGAGACAGCTAAAAAGACAAGAAGTGACTGGCTTACAAGATTTCAAAAGGGAGCCTAGTTCCAGAGGGTGTGGGGGAAGGTAGAATCTCCACTGAGTGGTTTCCAACCTGTCTGGATGGGCTGATGAAAGGAGACGGGCATATGACTCTTGTGAATAATTGCTATCAGGGCTGATTATGTTACAAATGTAAAGGTAGTTGTTTTGTAACAAAAGGAGAGGAGTGGTTGATTTTGCAGTCCAGGAGAGGAGGTCTCTGGGCCCATCAAGGGAGAAGAGCAGAGTGCGGGACCCTACCCAGAAGAACAGTGATGCCAGAGATGGAGGCAGAGACTATGATGTGGAGAGATGGAGCAGCTGGGGACTCTAGACCCAGAGGGGAAGAGGGGCTGTGTGCTGACGACCGAGGGGCAGGCTTGCAGGGTATACCCTTTAGTTGGTTGGTGATGCATGGAGGGGATTGTAACCATGGCAGTGAAACAAAATATGATATGATGAATGTAAAGCTAATGTTTTCCCATGTAAATTATCACATAATTCACAATAAACACTTAAAAATAAATAAATAAATGCAAAAAAACACACAACTCTCTGGTAACCCTGCTGTCAGTCAAGATCTACTTGATATCAACAATGATATCCCTCATTCCACGTTCTCTTCTGAATCTGGTAATTCCCTGTGGATTTACTGCTGCAACCATTTAAAAATTATCATTAACAAAATCTGATTTGCATATGATATTAAGGTGACTGCGCAACAATTTCCACATTCTGTTGGGTCACCTTTCTTTGGAATTGGCAAAAATATGAAAATCTTCCAATCAGTTGGTCAGGTAGCTGTCTTCTAATTTCTTAACAAAGACAAGTGTGCGCCTCCAGAACTGTATCAGTTTGTCAAAACACTTTAACTTGTGTCCTGTCAGTTCCTAGATCCTTGTTTTTTATCAATGCCTTCAATGAGGCTTAGACTTCTTTCATAAACGCTCTTGGTTCTTAATCATAAGGTATCTTGTGAAATGGTTGAATATCAATCAATATTTTTTGGTACATTGACTGTGTATTCCTTCCATCATTTTTATGGTTCCTACGTAATTCAATATTTTGCCTATGTTGTTGTTGTTATGTGCCACTGAGTCAGTTCTGACCCATAGCGACCCTGTATAGGGTTTCCAAGGAGCAGCTAGTGAGCTTGAACCACCAGCTTTTCTGTTTAACTGATTTTGCTGTCCAGTGCATTAACCCACCGCACCACACCAGGATTCTTATGTTGTTGTTGTTGTTAAGTGCCGTCAAGTCGGTTCCAACCTGTAGCAACCCGGTATAGGGTTTCTGAGGCTGTAAATCTTGACGGGAACAGAAAGCCTCATCTTTCTCCCACTGAACAGCTGGTAGTTTTGAACTGCTGACCTTGAGGTCCACAGCCCGGTTCATAACCACTATGCTACCAGAGCTCCTTAGGACTCTTATAGAATCCTTTAATATTGCAACCCAAGGCTTGAATTTTTTTTATCAGTTAGTTTTTAGTTTGAGAAATGCTGAGCATCTTCTTCCTTTTTGATTTTCTGACTTTAGGTCTTTGCACATTTTATTGTAGTGCTTGACTTTGGTTTCTTCGAGCTACCCTTTGAAAATTTCTGCTCAGCTCTTTTACTTCCTCACTTCTTCAGTCTGCTTTAGCTTTTTCTACATTCCAGAGCAAGTTTCACAGTGTACTCTGACATCCATTTTGGACATTTCTTTTTGTCTTTTTAGTGGTGGTTTTCTTTATTCACGTATGATGTTTTTATGCCATCCCATAACGCTTCTGATCTTTGGTACTTAGTATCTAATACATCATATCTGTTTTGTGATGGTCTTGAAATTCATGTGGGGTATTTTCAAGGTCATATTTTGGTTTACATGGACTTGATTTAGTTTTCTTCAGCTTCAACTTGAACTTGCACATGAGCAATTGATGATCTATTTCACAGTTTGCCACTGGTCTTCTTTTTGCTGATGATATCGAGTTTATCTACCATCTCTTTCCACAGATTAGTCGATTTCACTGCCATTTGTGGTGTAGTAAATTATCTAATGTCTCTTCTACCGCTAGTCTGTGGTGATGGTGTGCCATGAAGTTGGTTCCAACTCATAGTGGCCCTGTATAGGGTTTCCGAGGCCATAAATCTTTATGGCAGCAGAAAGCCTCATTTTTCTCCCATGAAATAGCTAGCTGATAGTTTCAAACTGCTGACTGTGAGGTTAGCAGCCCGATTAGAGCTCTGGCAACATAGTGGTTACAAATCAGGCTGTGAACCGCAAGGTCAGCCATTCGGAACTATCAGCTGTTCCGCAGAAGAAAAATGAGGCTTTCTGCTCCTGTAAAGATTTCCAACCTTGGAAACCCTGTACAGGGTCGCTATGAGTTGGAACTGACTCCATGGCACATAACCAACCACGCTACCAGAGTGCCTTAGTTATAGTCTCTTGTTGTTGTTGTTGTTGTTGTTGTTGTTGTTGTTGTTAGGAGCTATCAAGACAGTACTGACTCATATCAAGCATAGAGCAAAATGACACTTAACAATAGCAACAAAAACAAAATTCCTGGAAAATTAATCTTCCTTCATTATTGTCATTAATAAAAAATATCCGAGTTTTTTTCACACATTTGTTCAGATTAACCTAGAACTAGTCTGCCTATCAAAAGCAATCTATTTGTGCTCAATTGCCATTATATTGAATTTATAAATTAACTCAGGCAGACGTTACATAACTTAAATCCAGAGCTTCTGAAGTTTGTCTTTACCTATATCATATTTCAATAGAGTTGTAAAGTTTTCTTCATACTGTTGCACATTTCTCATTAAGATATTTTATTTTTCTTGGCTAATAATGAAGTTCAAGTGTTTTTCCATCACTTCAATTTTTTTTCTTTGATTATAGTAGTTATTGATTCTTACATACTTGAGTTAATTTATTATTTCTCATAATTTCAATCATATGAGTTTTGTAGAAATGATGTTGTTGTTGTGAAGTGCCATCAAGTCGGTTCTGACTTATAGCAACCCTGTATAGGGTTTCCAAAGAGTAGCTGGTGGATTTGAACCACTGACCTTGCTGTTACCAGTCTATTACTTAATGTACAGCATCACACCAGGATCCATTGGTGATAAGTTTCTGTAAACGAAGATAATTTCATCTCCCCCTTTTCAATGCTGAATCTTCATCTCTTTCATTTAACTAATGTCATTCACTTGGACTTCCAAAACAAGGCTAAACAATAACAGAGTGGTGAACCTCTTTCTCTTGTTTCACTTCTAGTGCTTCACCAAGAAGCCTGATGCTGGTATTTGGCTTGAGATATACATACTCATATACATGTATTCTTGAAGGAGCTCTGGGAGCGTAGTGGTTATGAATTGGGCTGCGAACCAAAAGGTCAGCAGTTTGAAACTACCAGCTGTTCTGTGGAAGAAAGATGAGGCTTTCTGCTCCCATAAAGATTTACAGCCTCGGAAACCCTGTACAGGGTCGCTACAAGTCAGTTCCAACTCCACGGCACATAAACACCACCATACATGTATTCTTAGGTTAAGAAAGTAATTTATATCTTACTAAAGTAGGAATCAGGAATGGATATTGAGTTTCTTGGCTATCTTTGTTTTACCTATGAAGATTATGTGTACTTTCTACTAATGATTTACTACAATAATAACTTCCTGAACATTGTGTCAATTTTACAATCTGGGTAGAAACCTTATATATTCAAGTTATTTTACTTTTCTTTTGAAATCTAGTTGCAGATATTTAGTTTAAGAATTTTAAGTTCACATTCATCAATATAACTGGATTACAGTTTTCTATGTTAAGGCTATTTCTGGCAGTTCTGGTTTCAATGTTGGTAACTCAGAGAAATTAGTTTGGAAGTTTTCCTTATTTCTTTTTACTCTGGAAAGATTAAATAGTCCTGGTGTGGCATTGTAGGATAAGCACTCGATCTCAGAGTCAGTTTGAACTGCAAGGTTGGTTCAAAGTCAGTAGCCACTGCTCAGAAACTCTATACAGGGTAGCCAAAGATTTCATTATTCCTGGATCAACTATCAACACTTATGGAAGCAACAGTCAAGAAATCAAATGATGTATTACATTGGGCAAATGTGCTGCACAAGACCTTTACAAAGTGTTGAAGAGCAAAGATGTCAGCTTGAAGATTAAGGTGCACCTGACCCAAGCCATGGTATTTTCAATAACCTCATATGTATGCAAAAGCTGGACAGTGAATAAGGAAGACCATAGAATAATTGATGCTTTTTAGTTATGGTGTTGGAAGAGAATATTGAAAGTGTCATGGGCTGCCAAAAGAACCAACAGATCTGTGTTGGAAGAAGTACAGCCAGAGTAATCCTTGGAGGCCAGGATGGCCAAACTTTGTCTCTATACTTTGGTTATATTGTCAGAAGGGACCAGTCGCTGGAGAAGGATACCATGTTTGGTAAGGTGGAGGGTCAGAGAAAAAGAGGAAGACCCCCAATGAGATGGATTGGCAAAGTGGCAGCATCACTCGGCTCAAGCGTGCCAACAGTAGTGAGGTTGACCCAGGAGTTGGCAGTGTTTCATTCTATTGTACATAGTGTCACTATGAATCAGTACTGACTCGATGGCATATAGCAACAACAACAACATGGAGCAGAACTGACTCGATGGCACTTAACAGCAAGGCTCTCTACATGTTTTTTTTCTTTTTTTTTTAGAAAACTTTCCCTATAAATTCATCCATTCTTTGTTTTATGGGAGACAAAGATATTTCTTCATTAGGTGTGCTCTGTATCCAGCTCTTTGCTTCCAGTCCCTGAGAGGTCAGCATTTGCTCTGTAGTGAAAAGTAAAACATACTTTATGAGACATTTTCACTTGAATTCTATGCCTCTTGTTATCTGTCACACTGAATGTGTTCATATCAAGCTCCATCTCTCTGCTAAGTCTGGGTCTCTCACTTGGGAATTTATTCTTTTATTTATTAATTTGACACCAAATAATAAGTATTGGTTAAAGCACTGATTGCTAACTGAAAGGTTCACAGTTTGAACACACCAACTAATCCTTGGGAAAAAGATGGGACAGTCTGATCTGTCAAGATTTAGTCTCAGAAACATTATAGGGCATTCTACTCTGTCCTACAGGGTCACTATGAGTCCGAATTAACTGTATTATAATTTCTTTGTTTGTGCTTTTTTCGGTAAAGAATGCCTTCCTTGAACATTATGATCTTTTAGGGGGCAGTGAGTTTGTGTTAATGGGAGAAGAACAATTCAGAAAAGGACTTACCACCATAGCTCAATTTTCAGCCAAGCAATGCTATTGCTGTTGTTATGTGCTGTGGAGTCAGTTCTGACTCATAGCAACCCTGTACAGGGTTTCCGAGGCTGTAAATCTTTACGCGAGCAGAAAGCCTCATCTTTCTCCAACAACTGGTAGTTTTCAACTGCTGATCCTGAGGTTAGCAGTCTGATTCATAACAGGTGTATATGGTGAGTAATTACACTAAGGATATATGTACAACTTAGCCTTTGAGATCAAAAGGGCAGCATTTCCCCAGTGATACAGATCTAAAGGGTTAGAAAAGGAGGAATGAAAATAGGAAACAGGCAGGAAGTAGGATAAGTAATGCTACAATGTGAGGATTGTCATTAATAAGATGAAATAAAATGTATTTGAGTTGTTGAAGGGATTGAGTGGAAAATTGATCTGTTCTATAAGCCTTCACCAAATTCACAGTAAAAAAGTTTTTATAAAAAGGAGGATGAGAACGGTTACACAACTTGAAGATGTAATCAGTGTCACTGAAATATATATGTAAAAATTGGTAAATGTTTTTGCTATGTCTATTATCAACAACAAATAAAATTATTAAAAAAATATATTCCTGGTGAGGCAGGGCTTGATGGTGGATAGGGTAGAGGTGCAGTGAATTTCTCCATTAGTAATACCACAGAATACCAGGTGAAGAAGGTTCAAGGAGAGCTCCAAAACTCTGAACCACATATCTAGTAATATTTAAAAAGATTGAAGGTTTATAACTAATAGAACTTATAGCTAGTGGAACTTGTAGCCGACAACTTGGGCAAGACCAAACAGCAAGACCAAGCGGGGAAACAAGCAGAACAGCCAAGGAATAACGCCACAGGAACCTCGGAGCAAAGATGGAAAATATAGGTTGATAGTTTTGCTTTTGTTCTTATTTATTTATTTATTTATTTATTGCTGGTATCTGTTCATTGGCCCCCACTGTTTACACACCTCCATTCTGGTGACTAGAGGGGGTGCCTGAGTGAGTGGACATGCCCCACGTACACCACTGATGGGTTCGTCTGCCACGCATATGCACAGATACTCTCAGCATTTAAAGCTAGAGGCAGTCAGCTCAAAATGGCTACAGCCAGCACTGAACTGTTTACTAATAGTGGAAAGAACAGACCAACAGGTGTGGAAAGCAAGAGGGAGTTTAAAAACAAAACAGGCCTAAAATTAAATCCTGAAAAACAGCATAAATACCAACACTGGTATCTTGAAATATATCATGTGGCTTTAAAGGCAAGAAGATGTTAAAATCATACTCATATTAGGCTACAGATTTTTTCTTTTTATTCTGCTCTCCCTCCTCTCCCTTTTCTGGGATTATAGACTACAGTATCCAATCTAGTTTTTTTGTTGTTGTTGATGTTTTGGGGTGTCTTGTTTTTCACCTTTGAGGGACTCTTTCTCTTCTCATATTACCCAAGAAGAGACAGAAATTGCTGCCATATACTCAAGCTACACCCTACAAAACCCCATAATTAAGGCAAGAACCAATACCAACTACCATACACCAGGGAGGCAGACAAAACCTGCGGAAGTTACTCTGAGTTAAGCAATAAGAGGAGTGAAAATGGAAGTCCACATCCTGATCACATTTACCTGGAGGCAATCAGAAAGTATAAAAATATTAAAACACACACTCAATTAAGTATTAAGGCTACAGCTAAACACTAAACATGTCCAAGAAGCAAAAACAGATGACCATATCAGTACATGTCCAGAAACAATATAAAATATCTGAGACAAATAACCTGGACTACATTCTGGAAGGAGGGCAAGCTTTGGAAATCCCTAAGAAGGAATTCAGAAAAATTATTATAAAATGTTTCAAAACACTTTACAATGGAGTTGAGAAAAATAAGGATGAAGTCAGGAGAGTGCTACAGGAACAATCAAATAAGAGCTATAGCGTTGGAAACAATTCAAAATCTACAGAAAGAGGTACAAATGATCAATAATAGAATATCAGAAATAGACAATACACTGAGAAGGGAAAGGAATAGAATAGAAGAGATATAAGGCAGAACTAGTGAGCTGGAAGACAAATCTCTCAATACCGCTAAGATAGAAGAACAAGCAGAAAAAAAGAGGAAAAAAATCTGAAGATGGTCTAAGATTCATTTTGACAACATGAAGAGGAATAACTTAAGAATTATCGGCATTCCAGAACAGGAAGAATCACACAACTCCACCAGTTGAAGAACTGGTGAAAGAAAACTTCTCTAACATCGTGAAAAGTGAAAAGATAAGCAATCAAGGAGCTCAATGAACTCCAGGAAGGATAGACCCCAAAAGAATATCATCAAGACATATCATAATCAAGCTCTCCAAAATCAAAGATAAGGAGACAATCATGAAAGCAGCTAGGGAAAAGAGAAGCATTACATACAAACACAATCAAGTCAGATTAAACTCAGATCTCTCAGTAGAAACCATGCAGCCAAGAAGGGAATGAGGAGACATATATAAAACCCCAAAAGAAAAAAAAAAAAAAAAACTGCCAACCAAGTATCCTTTATCCAGCAAAGCTATCAATCAAATATGATGGTGTAATCAAAACATTCCAGGATAAACAGAAGCTAAGGTTCTTTGCCAAAGCCAACCCTATGCTACTAAACATCCTAAAGGGAGTTCTGTGGTCTGAGAACCAACAAGAATAGACAGCACCTCCCAGAACTAAATCAACAGATGGAAGAGTCGAGAACTGAATAAAACTATAAGAACAAATTCAGAGACTCAGGGAGGTCAGTCTATGATCAAAACAATTACAATGTAAAAGAAGGTAAACACGTAGTAACAGAGATCCAGATGGTGAGAAGGTCAGGTAGATTACAGGATAAAATAGACTACATTAATGGAGGAAAAAGAACCTGAAAAAAAATGAACACTTCACAACATAACAAGAAAATGAAAAGCCAAGAAGAACATGGATATATTAAAACTATGAGGAAACTTACAAGAAAGAACACAAAAACAATGAACTCAGCACAGGACGACACGTAAAACAAAGAAAGCAGCGAAGCTACAAAAAAAAACACAAACATAATGGCAACAATTAATCCATACCTATCAATAATTACACTGAATGTAAATGGATTAAATGCATCAGTTAAGAAACAGATGGTGGCAGAATGAATAATAACAAGATCCTTCAATATGCTGTCTGTAAGAAACACATCCTGCACACAAAGACAAAACAGGTTAAAAGTCAAAGGATGGAAAAAAAATATACCAAGCTAATTGCAATTAAAAACGAACAGAAGTGGCAGTGCTAATCTCTGATAAAATAAACTTTAATGCAAAAACCAGCATAATAGATAAAGATGGACATTATCGCATGATTAAGGGACAAGTGAACAAGATGACATAACCATAATAAATACCTAGGCTCCAATGAAATAGCTCCAAAATATATAAAGCAAACTCTAATAGATTTGAAGAAAAAAATAGACGAATCTACAATAATAGTATGTGATTTTAATGCACCACTTTCAAAAATGGATAGAACAACCAGGAAGAAACTTGTCAAAGACACAGAGGAATGAAATAACACAACCAGCCAAATACCTCATAGATGTGTGCAGAGTATTCAACCCAACAACAGCACAATATACATTCTTTTAGAGTGCACATGGATCATTCTCCAGAATAGACCATGTTTAGGACACAAAACAAACCTATATAAATTTATAAATATCAAAATACTACAAAGCATCTTCTCAGACCACAATGCTATCAAATTAGAAATCAACAATAGGAAGACCAAGAAAATAAAGTCAAATACATGGAAACTGAATAAAACCCTGCTGAAAAGCGACTGGGTAATAGAGAATATAAAATTTAAACTCACAAAGTTCCTAGAAACAAACGAGAACTAAACACAACATATCAAAATCTTTGGTACACATCGGAAGTGGACAAAGAGGACAAATTATTGCAATAAATGCACACATCCAAAAAGAAGAAAGAACTAAAATTAACACATTAATACAGCATCTACAACAATTAGAAACACCAACAATGGGAACCTACAGTCACCAAAAGAAAAGAAATAATAGATATTAGAGCAGAAATACATGAGATAGAAAACAGAAAAACTATAGAAACAATCAACAAGACAAGAAGCTGGTCTTTGAAAAGATGAACAAAATTGACAGACCACTGGAAAATCTAACAAAATAAAAGAGGGAGCAGACACAAATAACTCGCATCAGAAAACACATGGTCAATGTCACAATGGAACCAAAGGAAATCAAAAGGATAATAATGAAAAGAATACTATGAAAAGTTGTACTCCAATACATTTGAAAACTTAGAAGAGATGGATATAGTTTTAGAAAAGCACTACATACCTAAACACTCACAGAGTGAAGTAGAAAACCTGAATAGACCCATAACAAAAGAAGAAATTGATCAGGTCATCAAAAAACTCCCAACCAAAAGAAGTCCCGGTACAGATGGCTTCCCTGGTGAGTTCTACCAAACATTTAGGCAAGAGCTGTCACCAATTCCACACAAATTATTCCAGTAGAGGAGGATGGAAAACTTCCTAATATATTTTATGAAGCAAGCATAAACCTCATACAAAAACCAAGGAAGGACGTCACTAAGAAAAAAAATTATAGACCAATATCCCTCATGAACATAGATGCAAAAATTCTCAACAAAATCCTAGCCAACAGAATCCAGCAACACATGAAAAGATAATACATCAGGATCAAGTGGG
>NW_006408702.1:6400890-6420022 GCF_000296735.1 Chrysochloris asiatica
TGGAACAGAATCAAGAATCCAGAAATTAACCCATCTACATACAGCCAACTGATTTTTGACAAAGTACCTAAATATATCAAATGGGATGGGGATAGTCTTTTCAACAGATGGTGCTGGCAGGACTGGAAAGGGATATGCAAAAGATTGAAACAAGACCTTTACCTCATGCTTTATACAAAAATCAACTCAGCGTGGATTAGAGACCTAAATAAGAATTCCATAATTATGAAGGCCATCAATGAAAAAAATAGGGAAAAATATGAGGACTCTAATTCAGGGAATACACAGACTAAAAAACATTTTGAAAACTACACAAACAAAAGTAGACAAAATAGATGATTGGGATACACTAAAACTTAAAAACTTATGTGCATCTGAAGACTTCACTAAAAGAGTAAAAAGGGAACCCACAGAATGGGAAAATCTTTTGCAATGACACATCAGACAAGGGACTTATTTCTAAAATATATAGGAAACTACAACATCTGTATAAGAAAAAGACAAACAACCCAATTAAAAATGGGCACAGTACACGAACATACACTTCACCAATGAGGTGATCCAGGAAGCCAACAAAGATATGAAGAAATCTTCTTGATCATTAGCCATTAGAGACATGCAAATCAAAACAACAATGAGATATCATCCCACACCGATAATACCAGCAAAGGTAAAAAATGTAGAGGACAATAAATGCTGGCGAGGGTGTGGAGAGACTGTGACACTCTTGTATTTCTGGTGGCACTGCAAAATGGTCCAACCTCTCTGGAAAGCAATATGGCACTTCCTCAGAAGGTTGGAAATAGAAATACCTTAAGATCCAGCAATTCCTCTACTTGGTATGTACCCACAAGAAATACGAGCCATAACACGAGTAGATATATGCACACCAATGTTCATAGCAGCACTATTACAAAAGCAAAAAGATGGAGACAGCCTAAGTGCCCATCAATGGAAGAATGGATAAAAAAAAAAAAAAGGATAAATGTGTGTATGTAGTACATACACACGATGGAATATTATGCTGCAATGGAAGAAAAACAAAGAAGCTGCAATCTATCACATAACATAGATGAACCTTGAAGACATTATGCTGAGTGAAATTAGTCAGTTACAAAAGGAGAAATACTGCATAGGACCACTTCTGTAAAAGACTAAGAAAAATAACCCATACTAAAGGGGGGAGGGGATTCTTTGCTGGTTACTGGGATGTGTGTGGTGAGGTGAGGGGAGGGAAGGTAAAGTGGGGCACAGGCTGGAGAATAAACACAGGATAGCTTGGGTGCTGGGGAGGGGGCCAATACACAAGAAGTGGGAGGGGAATGGAAGAATAAGGCAGATGAGTAAACAATCAGACAGGGTTGCATGGGCTAAGTGGGACAGAGGTAAGTAATGATGTATGCACAACCTTGGAACAACAGGACTCTGGGATACAGGGATTGGGATATGGTTGGAATGGGGAAAAGGCGGGGAATAATGTCAAGATGTGTTTTGAATCTTGGTTTCCCTGGCATACCATTATAAAATAGACACTGGATGGAGAGAGAAAGGAATAGCCAGAAATATCACCACAGAAATCTTATGTCTGTCTTCTGCCTATAACTGATTGGAGTACCTAAAATGGGGCTACACCGTGCCCAATGAAGGAGGTTTCCTGTGGAGCCTCTGCATTACATAAGACCATAGGTGGATTCCTGAACCCATCCAGAATCTTCTGACGTGGGATATTTCCACTGGAACAGAGAAGCAGACCAGACTGGAGTGGATTTAAGAACAGAAGATACTTCTTGAAAGAAAGACCAACAGGAAAAATACAAAATAATAACAGAAGTCCCACTGATTACTACAAGAACAAGCAATTTGCTCGCCCAGGAGATATCAAGGCAAGTGGTCAGGTCCCCTCAGGGCAAAACCCCTTCCAAGACTGAGACTCAATGGGAATACACAAGCAAACATGCACTCTGACTGGTATCCATGTTGGTCACTGATAAGGGGAAGTGGGGGAAAAACAGCAATGAAGTTGCAAACTAAATCCAACCACATTCAATTCACTCCTGTGAACCTGGGTGGAGACCTGGTTGGCCCAGTAGTTTGGGAACTACTGGGTCTGGGAACTCCTGGGTCCAGAGTCAGTGACATAGCCACAGAGGACTAGAGTGGAGTGTAAAGCCTCTAGCTGATAAGAAAAGAGGGAATATGCATAACAACACCCACACTTGCAGATAATACCCACTTAACCTGGCTTTAATAGCTGAATGATCACAGCTCAACTAGAAGAAGAAAGAAGAGGAAAAAAAGACTAATCTGATACAATTTGATGAAATTGACCTATACCTATGTATGCAGTAGCTTAAAAGAGGGAACAAATCTTTACAGCGAGGATCATTCCCACCCCCTCCATACACAGAGTAAACAGGGATGGGCAACTTGGACATTGGCTACTGAAAATGGGAAGTCAGGGCTACAAAGGCAAGAAGTGGCTGGCTTACAAGCTTTCAAGAGGGAGCATAGATTCAGAGGGTGTGGAGGAAGGTAGAATCTCCACTGAGTAGTATCCATCTGTCTGTGTGGGACTGATGAAAGGAGATGTGGATAGGTCTCTTGTGGTTCAATAGTTAATAATTACTATCAGGATTGACTGTGAGGATTGAAAATGTAGCAAAAGGAGGGGAGTGGATGACTTTACAGGCTAGGAGCAGAGACCCCTGGGACCATCAAGGGAGAAGAGCAGAGTGCGGGAGCCTACCCAGAGAAACAGTGATGTTAGAGATGAAGGCATAGACGATGATGTGAGTGTTGGAGCGGCTGGGAACTCTAGACCCAGAAAGGGAGAGGGATTGTATGCTGAAGACAAAGGGGCAGGCTTGCAGGGTGTACCCTTTGGTTGGTTAACGATGCATGGAGAGGATTGTAACCAAGGTAATGTAATGATATATGATAGGATGAATGTAAAGCTATTGTTCTCCCATGAAAACGATCACACAATTCACAATAAAACAATTTAAAATACTATTAATAATATTCCTTGCTTCACAGATTGCTGCCAAAGACTAGTGTGTTTTTTTCCAATAAAAGAAATGGTAGACTCCAACTGTACTAGGCTTCTAAATATTAGAAATCTAAATCAGTGAAGAGTGGTATTAGTTTGTTCTATGATAGTGGCCCATAGAATTTCTGGAATCATGATCCCCTTTCAAAACTGATTAAATGATTTAGATTTATTCCTCAGATTGCAAACCCAAAAGTTTGGTAGATTACACAAATAACAGAATTATAAATTAGAAAATCTGGGTTTGGTTACAGCTATATCCTTGTGCAGTGATCACAAGTTTGGTGATTCAAGCTCACCTGTTGCTCCTCAGAAACCCTTTACAGGGTTGCTATGAGTCAGAACCGACTCGACAGCACTTAACAACATAACAGTAACAAATCACTATATAGGAAATGGTCATTTCACCAAAATATTTGTTCTTGTTTATGTCACAGAGGTGCTATATAAATCAACTATACTACTAAGAAAATGGAAACTAGTTTCAAAAGTGAACCATGATACAAAGCAATGTTTTTGTTAGCCACCACTAAGTTAGCCCCCAACTCATCGCAATGGAAGTAAAGGCTGCCTGGTCCTGAATCCTTGATTGGTTAGGAATCACACCATTGTGATCTATAGAGATTTCATTGTCTGAATTTTCTAAAACCTGCTTAGCATCGTAGTGACACACAAACCTACACTGACAGATGAGTAGTGGCTATACATGAAGTGCATTGGCCTGGAATTGAACCTAGGTCTTCCACATGGAATGCTGTCACTGAATCATCACTTATCCCTACAGAGGCAACACAAAACAAAACAACTGCCATCCAATAGATTCCAATTCAGAGATGCCCTCTATAGGGTTTCTGAGGCTATAAATCTTTTGGGAGCAGAAAGCCTCATATTTCTCCTGCAGATCAGCTGTTTCACTTGTTTGAACTGCTCACCTTGCTGTTATCAGGCCAGTGCTTATTTCACAGTGCCACCGGGGATCCTATGGAGCAATAAACCCACCCAAACTCACTGCCATCAAATCAATCCTGACTCATAATGACCCTCTAAGATTTCTGAGCCTGTGAATCTTTAGAGGAGCAGAAAGTCTCCTCATTCTCTAGCTACCTTGTTGTTAAGTGTTGAGTCTGTTCAACTCATAGTGACCCTATATAGAGTTTCCAAGGAACAGCTGGTGGATTTGAGCTGCCAAGCTTGCTAGTAGGAGTCCAGTGCTTATCCGGCGGCACCATACCAGATCTCCTGCGATAGGAGTTACTAAATAGGTTTAATATTATCAACCTGTCTGGAGGGAAATGGTATGCTCTGTTTTGCCCTGCAACTTACAAGTGCTCATTGTCATTGTTGCAGAGGGAGGATTACTTTCTGTCTGTCCTGTCAAAAAAAGGGCTTTATGATCCTGCTTTCATATGTGTGGTGATTAAAAAGAGAAACAAAAGTTATCTGTGGCATATACATTAACATGTCAATGCAAGGGCCAATGGTTGATGTGAAATAATGGAGATAATAACTAACAATAGCAATGTGTCCAAATATTTCAAGGTGTATGAGTTTTAAGTACAAGCAATACAGTTGACATGGAATGAAAAAGACAAAGTCAAGGCTGGGACAAAATTTATGCAGTCACATTAACCTTTATGCCAAATAAGACTGAAGCACCTCATAGTGATGTTTATTTTAAGATGTAAGCCCTTGTTTCTGGTGATGGCAGCCCCCAGTAAGTATATGTTTGCTGATAATTGGCCCCACATCAGAGTTTTTGTCTCCATGCCTTTCAGGAAGTTTTCTGGTAGTTGGCTTCTTGTTTTATTTTAAGCATTTGTTGCAGTTTACGGTAATGGTACACATCACATTACACTGGTAGGAGAAACAGGTAGCCAATTTGGACTTCTAGTGGACTGAGTTCCTAGAAGCCAGATGCTCTGTGAAACTTTCTCTAAATGAAAAGTGCTCACCTGGAGACAATCTGCCCAAATTCCAGGACTCATTTGCAATATCACACCTGAACACAAGGACATTTTCCTCTTGTTTCTGACTTGAGCCACGACCAATCAATGAGCAAGGTGCATTACCATGAGTCTGGTAAGGAAATGTCCCTTTAAATGTCTTGCCATGCCATGGCAAAAGCCAATCAACCTTGGGTTTACTTGGCTTTTCCTAAATCAACTTCCCATTTCACTCCCAGGCCTAGTTCTTTCTCTGCTGTCCTGCATTGTCTGGTGCCTTGCCTCCATGTGGAACCTTGATGTATTTGACACTCCAGTTTTAACAGTTGGCCAAAACATATTACTAGCTACTTGGCTTTGTTCAGGTACCCCCTTTTGATTACTGTTCATACAAGTTGTGTTGGATGAGGGGTGCTGGCAATTTGAGGATACTTGACCATCTCCCTCTCCTGGCATCATGTTCCAATCTGTTTGGCTAGTGTAGTGACCAGGTACCATGAACTCAACTCTGACTCACGGTGACCTCATGTTGGTCAGGTAGAACTGTGTTCCATACAATTTTCAACAGATGATTGTTTTTCCAGTAGATGACCAGGCCTTTCTTTGATTGACTGACAGAAACTTCCAAATTTTTGGTTAATAGCCAGTCAAGTGTGTTAACCATTTTCATCATCCACAGACTCCACAACTAGTGTCGGGACTATAAACCCCATCCTGGTGTGGCACTGTAGGATAAGCACTTGACCACAGGTCAATTTGAACCACAAGGTCAGCTGTTTAAACACCTTGAACACCCTCTAGGGGTTTCTTTGAGTTGGAATTGACTCAACAGTACTTAACAACAATGAGTGGAGTTGTCCATCCATCTCCTCTCTATGCCATTCCTTGAACACCCTCTAGGGGTTTCTTTGAACACCCTCTAGGGGTTTCTTTGAGTTGGAATTGACTCAACAGTACTTAACAACAATGAGTGGAGTTGTTCATCCATCTCCTCTCTCTGCCACTCCTGCTGTGTGTACCACTGATTTAAGACCTGTCCTCCCTGATCTGCTGTCCAGTACTCCTGTTCTTCTCAGGATACATGCAGAAAAGCTTCTGGTACTGCATTCCTCATCTTACAGCTTATCCCAAGGACAGAAATAACTAATTCTCAGGACACTGAAGAATTTATTGTGAAACAACTTAATAGTATATATTTATTTCTTTTAAGTTTTTATTTCGAATTGAATGAAGGTTCACAGAGCAGATCATCCGTTTTATATTCAACAAATAATATAATATGTTTAATTTAAATGATTACGATCCTCTCAATGCAACATCAGGTGTCCCACTTCCTCCCTGGGATTCTTGTTTCCATTCCACCTTCTTCCACAAGCCTTCTGAACTTTGTCCTTAAGTAAATAGTGCCCTTTGACCTTGAATGGTTGACTAGTTGACTATCGCATAGTGTGCAATTTCATTAGTGTTGTTGTTCTCCCCAACTGCTGTTTGCTCCATCATTCATCTGACAGTTTGCCATACTGTGGTGGCTGGTGTGTTGCTGTGGTGCTGGATGCTATGATGCCAGTATATTAAATATCAGTAAGGTAACTCATGAAGGATAGGTTTCAGTTGAGCTTCCAGAATAACAAAGATTAGGAAAAATGAACGGCAGACTACTTCTGAATGCTTAGCCACCTTATGAATACCAAAATAATACTGCCATATATAGTACCAGAAGATGAGCCCTTCAGGAAGGAATGCACTCAAAATACAACTGAGTGAAGAGATGCCACCTCAAAGGAGAGTTGATCATGATGACTCAAATGGAGTAAGCTTTTGCAACCTTCAATAACAGATGGGTCAAAATTCAGAATAAGGAGAAATAGCTGCAAACATGTGTTAATAATCAGAACATGTCATGTCTGAAGTAGGAATCTAGGAAAACTGGAAGTTGAAAAAATGAAATGGAACACATAAAGGTTGATGTCCTAGGCATTAGTGAGCTGAAATGAACAGGCACTGGCTATACTGAGTCTGACAATTATTTAGTTTACTATGTCAGGAATGACAAATTATAGAGAAAGAACATCTCATTCATTATCAAAAAGAACTTTCAAGATCTATCTTGAAGTACAATGCTATCTATGATAGGATGATAGCCATACTCTTATAAGAAAGACCAAACAAGACTGAAACTATCTTTCCAGTGTAGAGATGCTAAAGCAAATGGAAGAAATGAGGCAGGACAAGAGCTGAACAGAAATATTCAAAGGTCAGCTTGAGAAGATAAAGCCAAATATTACAACAAATGTGCAAAGATCTGGAATCAGAAAACCAAAAAGGAAGAATACGCTCAACATTTCTCAAGCTGGGGGAACTGAAATAAAAATGCAAGCCTCGACTTTCGTTATTGAAGGATTCTTTGGGCAAATTATTTAATGATGCAGAAAGCATCAAGAGAAGATGGAAGGAATACACAGAATCATTGTACAAAAAAAAAAAAAAAAAAAAAGGTTGATGTTCAACCATTTCAAGAGGTAGCATATGATTAAGAGCCAATGACACTGAAGGAAGAAGTCCAAGGTGCATTTAAGGAAACGACAAAGAATAAGGCACCAGGAATTGATGGAATAAAAATGGAATCTTTTAAGAAAGTGAGGCAGCACTGGCAACACTCACTCATCTATGCCAAGAAATTTGGAAGACAACTGTCTGGCTGACTGATTGGAAGAGATCCATATTTGTTCCCATTCTAAAGAGAGGTGACCCAAAGCAATGCGGAAATCATCGGACAATATTTTTGATATTCCATGTGAGTAAAGTTTTATTAAAGGTAATACAGGAAATGCTGCGAGCATACATTGACAGAGAACTTCCAGATGTTCAAGCCAGATTCAGAAGTGGCCATGGAACGAGGGATATCATTGCTGATGTCTGATGGATCTTGGCTGAAAGCAGAGAATATTAGAAAGATGCTTACCTGTGCTTTATTGACTACGCAAAGGCTTTCAATTGTGTGGATCATGCCAAGCTATGGACAACATTGCGAACTATGAGTATTCCGGAACACTTAATTGTGCTCATGAGGAATCTGTACATGGACCAAGAGGCAGTTGTTCAAACAGAACATGGGAACACTGAATGTTTTAAAATTAAGGTGTGAGACAGGGTTGTATTCTTTCACCATACTTATTCAACCTTAATATTGAGCAAATAATCCTATAAACTGAGTTACATGAAAAAAACCCAAAAACATGGCATCAGGATTAGAGGAACACTCATCAACAACCTGTGATATGCAGAGGATACAACCTTGCTTGCTGAAAGTGAAGAAGACTTAAAATATTTACTGATGAAGATCAAAGAGCACAACCTTCAGTATGGATTGCATCCCAATGCAAAGAAAACAAAAATCCTCACCACTGGACCAATAAACAACATTCTTTTCAGTGGAGAAAAGATTGAAGTTGTCAAGGACTTCATTATTCTTGGATCAACTATCAACACTCAACTCATGAAAGCAGCAGCCAAGAAATCAGACAACGTATTGCATTGGGTAAATCTGCTACACAAGAACTTTTTAAAGTGTTGAAGAGCAAAGATGTCAGCTTGAGGACTAAGGTGTGCCTGACCCAAGCCATGGTATTTTCAATAACCTTATATGCATGTGAAAGCTGGACAGTGAATAAGGAAAACTGTAGAAGGAGCGATGCTTTTGAGTTATGGTGTTGGAGGAGAATATTGAAAGTGCCATGGGCTGCCAAAAGAACCAACATATCTATGTTGGAAGAAGTACAGCCAGAGTGCTCCTTAGAGGCCAGGATGGCCAAACTTCGTCTCTCATACTTCAGTTATATTGTCAGGAGGGACGAGTTGCTGTATCAGGATATCATGTTTGGTAAGTTGGAGGGTCAGAGAAAAAGAGGAAGATTCCCAGCAAGATGGATTGGCAAAGTGGCAGTATTGATGGACTCAAGTGTGGCAATAATAGTGAGGTTGGCCCAGGATCGGGCAGTGTTTCATTCTGCTGTGCATAAGGTCGCTATTAGTTCGTACCGACTTGATGGCACATAACAACAACAACAAGGAAGACCAATTAATACCACTATTATTCCAATTTATGAAACTGAAGAATCCAGTCAATTTCTTCAGTTGGGAATTTTTTGAACATGCGATCAAACTATTTGAGACTGGAATGTTTAGGTTGGAAATAGACTTAGGATCAGTAGTTAGCAAATATGGCCTTGGTGACAGAAAAGATGCTACAAATCACATGATAGAATTTTGGAAGACCAATGACTTATTCTTTGAAAAAACCTTTTTTTTTAAACCATGTAAAAGATGAGTTTGCATATGGATGTCACCAGATGGAATACACAGAAATCAAGTTGACACCATGTGTGGGAAGAGATGGTGGAAAAGTGGTGGAGGTGGTCGGGTGATATGGAGTCAGTTCTGGTTCCTAGTGACCCTGAATATGGGTTCCAAGGTTGTAAATCTTTACAGGAGTAAAAAACTCCATCTTTCTCCCATGCAATGGCTGGTAGTTTCAAACTGTTGACCTTGAGGTTAGCAGCCTGATTCATAACCACTACAGTACCAGAGATGGTGGAAAAGCTCAATATCATCAGCCAAATCAAGACCAGGAACAGACTGGAAAAGAGCACAAATTGCTCATATGCAAGTTCAGGTTGGAGCTGAAGAAAATTAAAACAAGTCATTAAGATGCAAAATATGACCTTGAACATTTGTTGTTGTTATGTGCCATGGAGTCGGTTCTGACCGATAGTGACTCTGTACAGGATTTCTGAAGCTGTAAATCTTTATGGGAGCAGAGAGGCTCATCTTTCTCCCGCAGAACAGCTGGTAGTTTCGAACTGCTGACCTTGAGGTTCACAGCCTGATTTGTAACCACTACGCTACCGACCTTGAACATATCCCACCTAAATTTAGAGACAATTTCAAGAACAGGTTTGATACATTGGACACTAATGACTGAAAACCAGACTCATGGTATGACATCAGGAACATCATCAAGAGAGGCAGGCCTTGATGACAGAATGGGCAGAAAGGTTTTGCATACCCTCTTTAGCAAAAAAAAAAAAAACACAGAAAACCAGATGGAACAGATTCAGAGGACAGTCCCAGAACTCTGAGCATCAGATAAAGGGTTAAATGAGTGGATAGAGTGGTTACTGGGAGAAAGAATTAGAATAGAAATAAGAAATAAAATGATTTCTGATTTGGGGCCGCCAACATGACCCATAGTAACCATTATGAGCAGGAGTGAGCAGATTGAGATACAAGACAGCATTTCCATTGCAGAAAACTGCCTGCGATTTATAGAAACAAAGGTGTAATGATTATTATTTTCTTTTTCTCTTTCTACTAATTTCCTCTCTGATGACCAGAGACAAGACTTATATGAGTAGACACACCTAGGAAAGGTCCTGCACCATGCACATCCCACAGCTAGATGCATAATCAAAGGGCGAGGAGACAATAGAAAGAGCCAGTGCCAGCAGTCTCTGGGTCTGGCCAGGACTGAGCCGGTCCTCACTAGAAGAAACAGCTGAGCGGAGTTGAGGGGAGGGAGAAAAGAAGAAAAAGAAAGAAAAAAGTCAGTGGTAGACTAGACAAATGCAATGGGATCATTGAGAATTTCTCAGGCAACTCTCAAGGAAGAGCAAATCTGTGGCACAAGACTTCTTGAAAATGTTCAAAGGAAAAGATGTCAGTTTGAGGACTAAGGTGCTCCTGACACAGACACGGTATTGTTAATAATCTCATATACATGCGACAGTTGGACAGTGAATAAGGAAGACCATAGAAGAATTGATGCGTTTGAGTTATGCTGTTGGAAGAGAAACCATGGACTTCTAAAAGAACAAACAAATCTATGTTTGAAGAAGTACAGCCATAATGCTCCTTAGAAACCAGGATGTCCAGACATCATCTCTCATACTTTGGACATACTTCCAAGAGGGACCAGTCCCTGGGAAAGGATATCATGTTTGGTAAGTGAAAGTCAGTAGAAAAAGAGAAAGACCCCACAACTAGATGATCAGCACAGTGGCTGAAGTAATGGGCTCAATGTAGCAACGATTGTGAGGACCAGACAATGTTTCATTCTGTTGTGCATAAGGTCACTATGAGTAGGTACCAACTCAATGACACATAACAACAACAACTTACACCAGAGCAGTGTCTACAACCAACACCTGCCAAAAACCACTCTGAATCAAACTGTACAAAATGAACAGAGAAGTCAATCTCCTGGTCACACCAACCAGGATGAAATTAGAGAATGCTTAAAAACACACCAACCTACATACATACATCAAATAAAATTACAAACAAAATAACACCACAATGCCTAAAAAGCACAGAAAATGTTTCCTCATGTACAGAGCAAGACAGAGTAACCAAAAAAAAGTAACAAAGAGGAAGGGCTAGAAATTGTTTTTGAGGAAGAAGAAGCTCTGGAACTACCTAAAAAATAGTTTAGGAAAATGATATTGAAGTGCATCCAAATGTTCCACAGAAAGGTCAAGGAAAATAAAGAAGTTAGAAAAGTAATATAGGCACAATCAAACAAAATAGACATAGCATTGGAGAAAATACAAAACCTGCAACAGAAGTCCAGATGATCAATATTAAGGTATCAGAAATGGACAATATACTGAAATGCCAAAGGAATAGAATTAAACTGATGGAAGCCAGAATTAATGAGCTTAAAGATAAATCTCTCAATACTGCTAAGATAGAAAAACAAGAAGGAGAAAGAATTTCAGCAAAAATCTGAAGAGAGTCTAAGATTCATGTGGGACAACATGAAGAGGAATAACATGAGTGATTGGAATTGCAGAACAGGAAGAGGCAAAACAAAAATACAAAAAAGATAGTTGAAGAGTTGATGGAAGAAAACTTCCCTAACATCTTTAAATATGACAAGATAAATATTCGAGAAGCTATACAAACCCCATGCAGGGTAGAACCCCCCAAAAAATCACAAAGACATAGCATAACCAAACTCTGCAAAATAGAAGCCAAGGCAAGAAAAAAGAAATCCTGAAAGTAGCAAGGGAAAAAGGAAATGTTACCTACAAAGGAATACCAGTAAAATGACGCTCTGATTTCTCTGAAGAAATCATTCAAACAAGAAGGCAATGAGGAAACATTTAAAAACCTGTGAATGAAAAAAACTGCCAAATAAAAATCATATACCTAGCAAAGCTGTCCATGAACTATGATGGTGAAATAGAAATATTTCAGGATAAACATAAACTAAGGGACTTTGTAAAAGCCAAGCCAGAGCTTCAAAACATACTAAAGGTATTTTTTTGGCCTGAGAACCAACGATAGTAAACAACAAACAGAGATTGACATGTGTGACCACACCACCAGAAACTCAGTCCAAATATGGAAGAATCTAGAGTAGAACAAAACTACAAGAGTGAAAATAGGGGATCTGGGATGTCAGTCTATGGTCAGGAAACTACAGAGTGAAGGAAGAGAAAAGTGTAACCACAGAGATCCAGGTCATGAGGATGTCAGGGTAAAACAATTAATAAAGTGTACCTTCAAAGAAACTAAATACATCATCACATCAAATCAAGAAAAGGAAAATCCAAGATGACTTTGAAAACATTAAAACTGTAAAGAAATTGGTAAGAAAAACACACACATACAAAATGAAGTCGGTACAGGAATACATGCAGAACAAAGAAACCATCAGCACCACAAAACAAAACAAAAACAACAGCAGAATGACAACAATTAATCCATGTTGTTGTTATTAAGTGCTGTCCAGTCAATTCCGACCCACAGCGACCCTGTACATCAAATAGTTTTTCTTTGTTCATTTGTGAAAAATAAGATGTAAAAGTGAGGCCAAAGGTTGGAAGCAGGATAACAGTTGTTACAGGGAGAGTAATCATTAAAATGAAACAAAATGTAAGATTGGTTGAAAGTACAAAAAATAAAGTGTTAAAGTACAAAACAAACAAACAAAAAAGAACATCAGACATCAAAGCAAGAGGTCATGAAGAAGACAAAAAAGAAAGGAAAGGCCAAAATTGATGTCAGAATAAACTCTGAAACATGCTTTTCAGTGTAGAGATGCTAAAGCAAACGGAAGAAATGAGGAGGCAAAAGAGATAAACAGAAAAATTCAAAGGGCAGCTTGAGAAGACAAAGTTTAGCATTATAATGATTATGTGCAAAAGACCTGGAGTTAGAAAACCAAAAGGAAGCACATGCTCAGCATTTCTCAAACTGACAGCACATAATAAAAAATGTAATTGTTTGCTTGCAATACTGAAGGATTCTATGGGGAAAATATTGAATGAAACAGAAAGCATCAAAAGAGGATGGAAAGAATACACAAGAATCACTGTATCAAAAAGAAGTGGCCAATGTTCTACCATTTTAAAAGGTAGCATCTGATCAATAACTAACCAATGGTACAGAAGGAAGAAGTCAAACTGAACTGAAGGTATTGACAAAGAAGGTGGCTCTGGGAATTGATGGTAAATGAATCAAAATCTTTAAATCTGATGCAGCACTGAAGGCACCCAATCATCTATACCAAGAAATTTGGCAGACAGCTACCAGATCAACTGATAGGAAACGATCCATGTTTGTGCTCATTTCAAAGAAATGTGACCCAATGAATGTGGAAATCATCTAACAGTTTCATTAATATTGCGTGCAACTAAAATTTTGCTGAAGATAATTCAAAACCACCTGCAAAACAGTACACTGACAGGGAACAAACAGCTAGAGGTTCAAATCAGATTCAGATCAGGACATAGAACGAGGGATATTACTGTTGACGTAAGATGGATCTTAGCTAGAAGAAAAGAATACCAGAAAGATGTTCATTGTGCTTTATTGACTATGCAAAGTTTTTAGACCACTAAGTGAAGGCTTTTGATTGTGTGGATCATGACAAGCTATGGACAACATTGAGAAGTATGAGTATTCCAGAACACTTAATTGTGCTTCTGAGAAATCTGGACCTGGACCAAGAAGCAGTTGTTCGAACAGAACATGGGAACACTGAATGTTTTAAAATTGGGAAAGGTGTGCGACAGGGTTGTATTCTTTCACCATACTTATTCAACCTGTATGCTGAGCAAATAATAGAAGAAGCTGGGTTCTATGAAGAAAAACGTGACATCAGGATTGGAGGAAGACTCATTAACAACCTGTGATATGTAGATGATGCAATCTTGCTTGCCAAAATCAAAGAGGACTTAAAATACTTACTGATGAAGATCAAAGACTGCAGCCTTCAGAACGTATTGCACTTCATAGTAAACAAAACAAAATTCCTCAACACTGGATCACTAAATAACACCACTATCAGTGGAAAAAAGATTGACATCCTCAAATCTCCATGTTGCTTAGATCTACTATCAACACTCACAGAAGCAGTAGTAAAGAAATCAAATTATGTATTGCGCTAGGCAAATCTGCTGTTTTAAAGTGTTCTAGAGCAAAGATGCCACTTTGAGGACTAAGGTACACCTGACCCAAACCATGATATTTTCAGTTGCCTCGTATGTGTATAAAAGTTGGATAATGGATAAGGAACACCATAGAATAATTTATGCATTTGAGTTATGGTATTGAAGAAGAATATTAAAAGTATCATGGACGGTGAGAAGAGCAATCAAATCTTTCTTGAAAGAAGTACAACCATAATGCTCCTCTTCCTTCCTCAGGACAAAGATAGACTAATAGTTTTACATTATATGGCTACTCATGAGCTTTTGCTAATCCCAGTATTTACTCACCAAAGTAGGATGTAGAACATAGTCTTTGTGGATTATGCTATTTCAATCGACAATTCTGTTCCCAAGATTACGGCCCAACAACTCATTCCCTGAAGATGTTTGGTAATATCTAAGAAGTTCTCATAATTTTGTCTCTTGGTGTGGTGCTGTGGGATAAAGCACTGGTCCAAAAAGTCAGTTTGAAACACAAGGTCGGCGATTCAAACTCACAAGTTGCTCCTTGGAAATCCTGTTGTTATGACTCGGAACTGACTCGCCGTAAGTTAACAGCAACATGTTCCTAATGGTATCTTATAAGACCCACAACTTTTAAAGTCATTTATAGTGCATTTCAGATATTTCCTTTTGTCTTACATAGAAAATAAAGCTTCTTCTTCTGTTTTTTAACTTACACTAGTATGGGAAAATACTCGGTGATTTTACTTAAGTCATCCAAATTGGTGATTTTAATTTTAATACAAAAAGCAGTGGGGTCTACATTAAATATTTGGTTTATTTAATCAGATATTTTGGGACTTAAGCTAAGAAGCACTATAAAGATAAAAACTGAATTGTAATTTTGGAAAAGATGGCATGTATTAGAAAGTACTGAACCAAGCATCACTGTAGGAAACAAAAGATTTGATTTGAATCCTGAATCCTCAACTAGCTAACTCTGTGACTTTAGGTATATTATTTGAGCTCTTTAGGCATAATTTTCTTACTTTTAAAAATACTAGAAATTCTAGTCTTGTCTAGGTCTACCATTTTAGAATTCTATGAGTAAAATCAATCTGAGACTATACATTTTATCCCAGAAATGTCTTTACAACTCTAAAAAGAAATTAAAACTTAAGAAAATATAAATATTTTAAACTAAGAAATTCTAAATAAGTGTTCCAAAGAAAGATTTGTTATTCATTGTCATTAAGTATGTTTCTCTTGAAAGAATCACACTAACTATGGAAAATATTGAAGCTTGGCATTTGAAAAAAACAAACAAGTATATATGCACTATTACATCTATTTATCAATTGATTAGTTCTGGTGTGGCACTGCGGGGTAATGCACTGGACTGCACAATCGGCTTGAACCACAAGGTTGGTAGTGCAAGCTCACCAGCTGCTCCTTGGAAACCCAATACAGGGTCACCATAGGTCAGAAGTGATTCGATGGCACTTGACAACAACATCAATTGATTGATTGATCGATTGATCTATCTAGCAAACTATGGTCTATTGATATGCATACATATATGTGTGTGCATTTATGCAAATGCATGTGTATACTAAATATATTATGCACACACACACATGCATGTGCAGACAAACATAAGAACCAAAGAGAAAGTAAATAAACACCAGAGTTGAGTCTGACCAAGAGACTTACGGGTGCTGCTGAGTTTTTAACCGTGACACAGGGGGTGGTGGCTCTCAGGGCTCCAGTCACTCCATGGTAGTATTTGAAGCAGATCTTAGTTTCCGCTGAAAGACAAAAATAAAATGAAATTGAGCAGTCGGATGTAACTCTGGAAGAGATCCCCATATCAAAGATGACATCTCTAAAAGCTGGACCTTATTCTGCCCATGAGCCAAGGCACCCATGACAATGACTCTCAACATGTGGTCTTATGGATGGGTCTGCTTTTTTCTAAAAATGTCTCAAGAAAAACTCTTTTGGCTTTGGAGTTTCTCCACTCAATTTAAAGCCAGACTCCTGGTGGGGCACTATGGATCAGCATTGGCCTGAGAACCACAAGGTCAGAGGCTCTAACCTACCAGCAGCTCCTCAGAAACCCTATACAGGGTCACTATGAGTCAGAACTCAATGGCACTTAACAACAACACAGCCATTAGAGGTTATTATTGTAAATACTTTTTCCTAAGATTTTAGGGGGCTTGGTGTCTACTACCAGTCTGTTTATAGTTCTGTTGTTGTCATGTGCTATCCAGTCAGTTCCAACTCATAGCGACCCTGTATAGGGTTTCTGCTGAGCAGCTGGTATGTTTGAACTGCTGACCTTGCAGTTCAAATCAACCTTGCAGTCCAATGCTTATCCTAAAGCTTTATTGACTATACAAAGACTTTCAACTGTGTAAATCATGACAAGTTATGGATAACACTGTGAAGAACGGATATTCCAGAACTCTTCATTGTTAACATGAGGAACCTGTACATGGAACTAGAGGCAGTTATTCAAACAGAACAAATGGATAATGTTGTTGTTGTTGTTAAGTGCCGTCGAGTCGATTCTGACCCATAGCCACCCAGTATAGGGTTTCCAAGGAGCAGCTGGTGAGCTTGAACCACCAACCTTGAAGTTCATTCAAATGACTTCACAGTCTGACGCATTGGCCCACATGGGTGGTTTAAAATCAGGAAAGAGGTATGCCATGGTAATATCCTTTCATCTTCTTTATGTTGAACAAATAATCTGACAAACTGGATTATATGAAGAAGAATGAGGCACAAAAATTGGAAGAAGACTCATTAACAACCTGTGATATGCAGATAACACAGTGTTGTTTGCCGGAAGCAAAGAGGACTTAAAATACTTGAAGAAGATCTAAGACCACAGCCTTCAGTATGGACTGGACTTCAATGTAAAGAAAACAAAAATCCTCACAACAGGACCAAAAATAACATCATGACAAATGGAGAAAAGATAGAAGTTATCAAAGGCTTCATTTTGCTTAGATGACGATCAACAATCATTGAAGTAGCAGTCAAGAAATCAAACAACATATTGCATTAGGCAAATCTGCTGCTACACAAAACCATTTTAAAGTGTTCAAGAGCAAAGATGTCAGTTTGAGAACTAAGGTTCACCTGACTCAAACCAGGATAGTTTTCAATTGCCTCAAATACATGAGAAAGTTTGACAAAGAATAAGGAATAATACCATAGAAGAACTGATGCATTTGAGTTAAGGTGTAGGAGAAGAATATTAAAAATCTCATAGACTGCCAGAAGAAAAACAAACCTGTGTTGGAAGAAATACAACCAGAATATTCCTTAAAAGCCAAGATTGCAAAACTTCATCTCTCATACTTCTGACATGCTATCAGGAGGGACGAGCCCCTGGAGAAGGACACCATGCTTTGTAAAGTGAAGTGTCAGCAAAAGAGAGAAAGGCCCCCAAGGAGATGGATTGATGCAGTGGCAGCAGCATTGGCTCAAGTGTAGCAACAATATTGTATATGGTGTAGATGACACGTGTTATGTTGCGCATATAGTCTCTATGAGTCATAGCATCTAACAACAACAACCAGTTCAATATTATCACTAGCTAAGAAGCTCTGGTAGCGTAGTGGTTACGAATCGGACTGCGAACCTTAAGGTCAGCGGTTCGAAACTACCAGCTGCTCCGCGGGAGAAAGATGAGGCTTTCTACTCCCGTAAAGATTTACACCCTCGGAAACCCTGTACAGGGTCGCTATGGGTCGGAACCGACTCGACGGCACACAACAACAACAACAACAAGTAAATGCTAGTGATATTGATGATGATGATTAGTTATATTCCATCAGTCAGTTCCATAAATGACAAAAACTGAGACCAACCTGAGTTTGAAGATGAACTGTTTCCCCCAATTTAATGTTTATGGGATTATTTTCCTCAAAATTTAAAGTAATAAGGCTATATATTGGTTCCTTTAATTTTGTTTGAGAAATATGCAGAGTCTCTGAGATTCTACTTTTCAAATTTGGCAATTTTAATCAAAATGCTTTAAAAATAATGCTTACAATTGTTAGCATATATTTAAATATGTAACTTACAGAAAATATGAACAATGTATAAAAATATAGAGAAAGCGACAATTTTGTATGCTTTTTCTATACTTGAAAGTATACACTTTATACAATTATATATCTTTTTTGAAATTAATATTCTTCAATCAGCATGTTTAAATGTTATTTAAAATCTTTTAGGTAGCATTATTTCTTTTTCTATGGAATCAATGAGTATATGTATAATTTTTAGATATTCTCCTATTTTGGGAATCTTAGGCTTTTCTCCAAAAAATGAATTACTTTTTTTTTGTAAGAACAACTCAGCAAAAGAAAATTCTGGTTTATTATTGGACAACATTGTTTCACACATACATCAAACAGGCCAAAGAAAAAGAAACAGCAACTATAGACAAAAAAACACCAAAAAACATTTATCTTTGTCCTTTTTTAATCATCTCATTCAAACCAGTTACTTACTGTACAGCTAAACACACACACAAAATACTGGAATGCTCGGAATAAGATTGTAATTTTTGTTGGTTTTTGCTTTTTTTTTTTTACACAAGGTTTTCTTCTCCCTTGAGATTATAATGGACATGGTCACAACACATGTCAAGTCAGAAGCAGGACAGAGAATGCTCC
>NW_006408702.1:6424047-6425259 GCF_000296735.1 Chrysochloris asiatica
CCGAGGGTGTAAATCTTTATGGGAGTAGAAAGCCTCATCTTTCTCCCACGGAGCAGCTGGTAGTTTCGAACTGCTGACCTGATGGTTCGCAGCCCTATTCGTAACCACTACGCTACCAGAGAAACAAAGTAAGGCCTTGTAAGTTTTCGTTCTTTTTCCTCCCCTGTGGCAAATACAAGTTGTGGTTTTGGTTGGGTGGGAGTGAGGGTGTTGTGTGCGGGTGGCACTGCCCAAAGTGGGCAAATGGGACTCTTCTACTCGAAGGTGACTACGTTTAGATTCTGAGAGGTGAAGTGGCGGGTGAACAGGTCACAATGGCCTTTTTAAACTTTATCTTTTCCTTTTTTGCTGTCTAGTTATCCTAACTGGTCAACATCCGAGTTGGCATCAACATCATCATCCTCATCATCTTCAGCTGCCCGTTTGCCATTAGCTGCCTCAGCCTCCTCATCTTCATCTCCAGCTTCTTCCTCACCATCATCTTGTTCTTATTCCTCCTCCTCCTCACCATTTTTTGTCTTCCTCATCTACCTTCCTGTCAGACTCCCGTTCCCATTAGCCAGTGCATCTCTTCCATACTGCTTTCTCCACAAACTCTTTTTTTTCCTGTTAAGTCCTTAGTGGTGATCTTGGAGCTGGTGTCCACAGCCATGTCTGACATGGTGGGACATGCAGGTGATCCCATATTGCTGTTGCAGTTAAGTGCCGATGAGTCTGTTCCCACCCATAGCGACCCTGTGTAGGGTATCTGAAGAGCCACTGCTGAGCTTGAACTGCTGACCTTGCAGTTCAAATGGCTTGGCAGTCTGGCGCAGTAACCCACAACGCCACCCAGGACTCCTATGATCCCATATAGAGGCTGACAAAGACAGAGGAATTTCGGGGACTCTGGCCAGAGATCTGCTGGAGTCCATGGTGAAGGAGGAGCAAGGAGGAGGTGGCTGACAAGTGGGGAGCCAGGCCCCAAAACAGTGCAAAGATGCCTTTTCAGAGCAGCCTGTTAAGATGAATGACTTTTTATCAATTGTTTTATGTTTTCATTTTTACAATAATGGAGAATTTTCAGGATGAAGACAGATGAGGATAAGTCAAAAAAGCGTTGCTATAAAATCATAGAAAACTTTGTTAAACAAAAATATTAAAATATGAAGCTATTGTTTCTTGATATAGCCTCCATTTAATTCTATATACTTATGAAGGTGTTCTTTCCAT
>NW_006408702.1:6425809-6429296 GCF_000296735.1 Chrysochloris asiatica
TCTTATTTCCATTCCACCCACCTTCTCATCCCTTCTCACCTTTGTCCTTAAGTACATGCTACCCCTTTGATTCTGAGTGACTGATCATTCTATCATTCATAATGAGCACACTTTACTATTGTTGTTGTCCCCCCTATTACCAATCTACTGCTTAGCTGAAAGTTGATCAACGAAGGTGAGTTCCTTTCCAGACCCGATCCATACTCTCAGCTTCCTCTAGTCTCTTTCTGATCAGTATTGTTTTAAATAATTTTTAATTCCCCCACACACACATATTTTGCCACTCTATCTAGGACCCTCTAATGCAATCCCTTTCAGAGCAGTTGGTAGTGGTAGCTGGGCACCATCTAGTTCTTCTGGTTTCAGAGTTATGGAGACTGATGTTCACATGTTTCATCAATCTATTGGGTTAATTGATTCCAAACTTCTTCAATTCTCATCACTTTTTTTTTTTTTTGAGGTTTCAATATATTATTCAAGTTTTATTTTAAATGATGTTAATTACAGCATTTGAAGATGGAGGATCTAATTCCACACAAAATGGAAGACTCGAAAATGTACTCATTAAATGGCTAAAAAAATAGATTGAGTAATGAATACAACACAAGTCCAGTTTAGATTCTGAGTGTTGTCACCAAGTGATTAGTCACAGAGATCCTTCCCAGCTTCCAACTAGAGCTCTTGGAAGCTATTTCATACACTGGTGCAAGGGCACAAGACCACACAGAAGGAATTCAGGTCCTGAATTATTGGCTTCATCACATCCACCCTCTCCACCCCAAAATGGCACACACAAAAAAATCAGCTACCACACCTTGCAGACTACTTTTGGTATAGAGAGGTGATAGATTGGGGTGGAAACTGGTCATGAAGATCTGTCCCTTTCAGATGAGTTTGTCCACACCACCAAGCAATGAGCTTCTCCTCAGTTAGGGGTAGGAAAGCAAGGTTCAATTCTAAGGAAGCCACAATTTCATTCATTAACTCAATATAAATTTACAAAGTGCCTACACATCATCAGTTTCCACTTGCAGCCATTTCTAGATTAAAAAACAAACAAACAAGAAGCCTGACTCCTCTAGTTCTTGTTGTGAAGTGCCTTTGAGTCAATTCCGACCCATAGCAACCCTGTATAGGGCTTCCAAGGAGCAGCTAGCTGATGAGCTTGAACCACTGACCTTGCAGTTCAAACAACTTTGTAATCTGACACATTAGCCCACAGCACCACACCAGGACTCTTCTAGAGGGGCCACCAAATTCCCCCCAAAGTCTACAGCTGAAGGAGCTTTCTGGAACTGGGTTTCACTGTAAAGCTGAATCATTTTAACCTGGAGGTCTGACATGATATTAAGCAAAATTTGCATCCCAGATATACAACATTAAAAGGCACACTATAATTCTGAAGGTAGTTATGCTGCAAAATAGTTTAAAAGTAAATGATTGTACAATATTCATGTATGCTTGAAATTCCAGCCCTAGACCAAGCTTGTGGCCACTGGTGTTGACATTCTTTCCATCCATCAGAGCTGACAGCTTCCATTTGATGCCTGGCTTTAGGGGCTGAATGTATCCTAAACCTATCAGGCTGGAATTGTTCACTTTTGACGAGAAGTAGGTGTCAGGATCGTTATGATACTTGGCTGCTATTCCAAAGTGAATGTTACTATTTCCTGCTGTCCAGGAGAGATTGACAGCAGTCTCCAACTTCTTGTTCACCTTTTGGTAAATGGAGTCACCAAACTCTGTCCCATCATTCACATTAGTGTGAAGCTGGAATTCATTAATCTCGTAGTCAACTGCAAAGTTGCTCTGGGTCACGTGGGACTTGGCGGTCTCAAAGTTCATCTGGTAACCTGCCAGCCAGCCGTCATAACCCAGCACCAGAGTGCCCTGGATGGAAGGCCCGGCAATGTCAAAATCCACGTCACAATCCATGTTGATGTGCTCTCGCTTATATCCTGTCTTGATTTTAGCATTTTTTCCCCCAGTGTTGGGTGAGAAGGATGAATCAAATGCCAGCTTCAGTTCCCGGGTAAGCTGGTCCTCCATAGTAATCTTGGTGCCTAGTGTGTTGTCAGTGTTCCATTTCTCCGTAAATGTCAGCTCCTATTCAGTCCATCTTGGTTTCCAGACTGCCCATCACTTTGGTGGTCTCAGTGTTGGCTGAGCCTGAGCTTGTAAATTCCAGTCCGTTCTCAGATTTTGTTTACAAATCAAGTTTTATTAAGCCAAATCCCTAACTCTTGGTGAAGACACCCCTCACAGGATTGCCAAGGTCAATGTACCTTGGGAGGCACAGCCGTCTTCTGCTCAGAGGTGGTAGCAGCAGACCCAGCAGTGGCTACAGCTAAGGATAACTCTTCTTTTATCTGAACATGGTGAGACCAATAAGCTGTACCTTAGATGACCACTCATGAGAGTTTGTACTCACATAGCATAGTCCACAAAGATAATGTAGGACAATGTAGGACATTGTCTTTGTGGACTAAGCTATACTAATTGACCATGGTGTCCCCTGAGACTATGTCCTGAGCCCCTAGGCTCACTACTCATTGCCTTAAGCTGTCTGATAATATATAGTATATTTTCATCATTTTGTTAACTATATACTCCACCACATTAATAATTGTGTTTACAGGAAAGGTAAATACTCATATACCAATATCCTCTTGCAAACCTCATTGTATATCTGTGGGATATATATATTTCACTTTTCCTCCTATACCCACTCAGCATGTGCATGTGTTTCTATCCATGTATTTATTTATCTGCTGAATATTGTTGTTCCAAGGTTGCAAATATATATATATAGAGAGAGAGGTATATACATATATACCTCTCTCCTTAGACTTTGTATACCTCCCTGTGACTTCATTTATTTTCATCCTTCTCCTCCAGCCTCCTTTTTCTTGTATATTGCCCCCATCACCACCTGAGTTAATATGTGCCTACCCTCTAGACAGTGAGCTACTAATCTCTTTCCCTCCCACCCCTGACAACCACCAGAGAATATTTCTTTTTTCTCCTTCAAACTCTTCTATATTTTATATATAGACACATATGTATGTATATATATAGGTGGCTCTGGTAGCATAGTGGTTACTAATCAGGCTGCGAACCGCAAGGTCAGCAGTTCGAAATTACCAGCTGCTCCGCAGTAGAAAGATGAGGCTTTCTGCTCCCGTTAAGATTTACAGCCTCAGAAACCCTGTACAGGGTCACTATGAGTCAGAACCGACACCATGGCACATAAAAACAACAACATGTATATACATATCCGTCCTTTCTTCTCTTACCCACTCAGTCTATGTCTCAATCAATGTATCTGTATCTGTGTATCAGACACTGTTATTCTGTGATTTTTTTTCTAGTACATAAAAAGAGTCATGATAAACTTGTGAACTGACCTTTCTGCTTTAAATTTAATTGGCCCAACAGATCCCCTCAGAAGTTACCATTTTGATTGGACTTTGTGGGGGGGGACAAG
>NW_006408702.1:6431756-6433454 GCF_000296735.1 Chrysochloris asiatica
ATCCATAAGTATAGGCCAAGTTCACCAAATTGTAGCAATTTGCACTTACTTCCTTTATCAAAAACTTTTAAAAGATTTTTCCTCTAGTCGAGTTCTGAACATCAAGCCATCGAGGCTAGGTGGAATGTTGGGTGTTCTCGTGCATCTCCCCTCACTTCACATCAGCTGGATGCTTCACTCTCAGCTCTAGCCCTCTGTGGCAATGTCCTTGTCCATGGGCTCAACACGCTTCAGACCAACCAACACTTCTTCTTCTCTCTTTCATCTTCAGGTCAATGGAAGTCTATGGAATGTGGTTGAACTCAGCCCATATCTTCTTTGCTGCCTTTCCCCCTCTTCCACTCACCAGTAGCCCAATGTGGTCACCAGCAATCTTACATGCCTACTCATGTGTTCCCTTTGAGTTTCAGTATTGGAGGGGGGTTTTTCCTGAAGGGACTTGATTGATTGCTTGCCTTGATGGCTTCCTGGAGAACAACCTGCTTGTTCTTGTAGGAGCCAATCAGACTGCCACTTTTGTTTTGGATTTTTCCTGCTAGTCTTTCTTTCAAGAAGTATCTTCTGTTCCTCTAGCTGCTCCAGGCTGGTCTGTTTTCCTTTTAAGTGGGAATGTCCCTCCTCAGAAGGTTCTGGATGGGGCTCAAGATTCCACCTAAAGTCCTATATGCTACAAAGGCTCCACAAGAAGCCTATTTCATGGGCAAGTTCTAGAACCCCTTTTAGGTATTCCAATCAGTTATAGGCTGAAGATAGGCTTATAAGCTTTCTGTATTCATGTTTCCCAGTATTCCTTTCTGTCTCACTCAAGTATCTATTTTACAATAGTAGGCAAGGGAAACCAGTATGCATAAGACAGTCACTCATCTTAACATTATTTCCCATCTTTTACCCATTCAGACTATGCCTCAATCCCTGTATCACAGAGCCCTGTTGTTCCAAGGTTGAACATACATCACTATTTACCTCTGTCCCATTTGGCCCATGCAAACCTGTCTCATGGTTTCCCTAACTACCTTGTTCTTTCTAATGTATAATACTTTTAAATTTACCCTCACAATTACAGTTTGTAAGCTGAAGGACCCTGCTCCTGATAAACAAAATGGCACTTCAACTACACCAAGTGGCACTGAATAAAGCCTGCTTGGGCTTCTGGTCTCCAGAATGCTTAAGTCTTTATTGCACCAGGAGACCCCACCCCTGCCCCAACCCCGTAGTTTCAGGTTTCAGGAAAATCTCCATAGCCCCGCCCATTGGAGGTTCCCAGAACTGTACCTGGGACACATGGCTTTAAATACCCCTAGTCTGTAAGAAACAGACGGGCTCTTGGTATCTTTTGGTGACTTAGAGTACCCCCTCCCAGGTTTACTCTCAATAAACCTGCCTGCTGTTGAAGCCAAGAACTCTCTCTTCTTCTCTTCCTTTCCTATTTCTTACATTTTGGCGCCCAAAGTGAGGCACAGCAGAGTAAGCTGAAGCTCCCCAGCTGGCTATGGGTTGCCTTCACCCCATTCCCCCACACTCTCTCCTCAAGATCTAAGGCACAGCAGTCAGCAGAAGCTAGATGTGAGATGAACTTTTTCCTTCTGAGACATTTTGGAGTTGTGAGCAAACCAAGTCCAACTGAGGAGGCTTAGCCTGGGTAACTCTCCAGTAAGCTCTAAAGGTACTTGCAGCATTCACATCTTTGGTCACCCATCC
>NW_006408702.1:6434124-6435605 GCF_000296735.1 Chrysochloris asiatica
GTAAAGATTTATAGCCTCAGAAACCCTGTACAGGGCCACTATGAGTCGGAACCGACTCCACGGCACAGAACAACAAGAACAAAATTATCTCAAATATAGAAAAGGAGACCCCATTAGGGTCTCTTGTTCAATTTCAAAAAACTTCATTTACAATCTGAAATCAAACCCAAATGCCTCTTTATGCTTTGAAAAGGACACCTTCTAGTATGGAATTTTCAGAGATCTAGAGAAATTCCTCCAGTGAAACGGAAAGTGGTCGGAAGTCCTCTATGTGTAAGCCTTTTTCTATCAACTGCCGTAACTCTCTTGAATGTCTATTTTTGTTAAGTTTTAATTGCCCATTTCTACCCCTTGTTGTTGTTGTTGTTAAGTGCCGTCAAGTCCTTAGCCCCATCTGCAGCTAGCCCATTCTAAGTTTCACCCCCTCCCAAACCCTCATAAAAACTCTCAGCCTGTACTTCTGGCATTCCTTGGTCAGTAAGCCCCTCCTACGTTTGTCTCCAATAAACCTGCTCTTGCTGTTGAGACATGCTTTCTGTCTCTTTTCTCCATGTGTGTGCATCTCTCTCTCTCTAGTGGACAGTGAGCGATTGCAGATTCAGTCTGAGAGGATTGTGAGGTTCTGAAAGGGGCACACCCCAGTGAATTCTCAAAACTCCTGAACCTACGATCTCTTTCTCCTACTACTCATACACGAGTAGTCAGTCCACTTTTCTCTCTCTCTTTCTCTCTTTCCCTCTGCAACTGACTATGAAGGATCACAGACTTTTTCAAGAGGATTGCGAGGCCAGGCCAGGATACCCCTCCCTCTGCAGAGAGCCTAATTGGAATTACCAACATGGAAGTGAAAACATCCAACAAAGGGATTACATGATTACTTATTTTATAGTGTAATGGATAAAAACACCCATAAGGCTGTCAGTTATGATAAGATACATGAGATCACACCAGGCCCCAATAAAAATCCTGCTCTTTTTCTTTCCCACCTTTCAGAGGTCATGATAAAATATGCCAACATGAACCCAGAATCAAGAGAAGGCCAAACTTTCCTTCATTTGCAGTTTAATCACCAGTCTGTACCCAACATTAGAAGGAAATTACAAAAGCAAGAGGAAAGCCCTCAACCCCACAATGAGATCTTCTAAAAAGCAACCTTTAAATGTTTTTAACAACTGAGACGAGGAACAGAGGAACCAAAAAGTAAAAACTCCACATTAAATATCAGATGCTAGTGCCTGCCACTTCACACTCGCCCCAGCCCAGAGCAGGAAAAGCACACCAGTCTCTGGAATGTGCTTTCAATGTGGGCAGACTGGACACTGGGCAAAAGCATGCCCTAACCCGAGGCCAATCCTCATGCCACGTTTTTCTTCATAGAACCCAGCTTCTTGGATTATTTGCTCAGCATACAGGTTGAATAAGTATAGTGAAAGAATACAACCTTGTTGCACACCTTTCTTAATTTTGAAACATTCAATGTT
>NW_006408702.1:6436891-6438663 GCF_000296735.1 Chrysochloris asiatica
AAAGACACCTCATTCTTATTAGCTCTCTTTAGAAGACTGATGGTGCCCGGGGTTCTCCACCCCACAGCAACTATGCCCTCAGAACCCAGGGTGGTCAGGAAGGCATCCACTAAGACCATCTCTTTCCTCCTGGACACTGGGGTGAGTCTTCCAGTTCTAACAGAATATAGCAGTCCACTCCTCTCTTCCTCAGTCTCAATAATTGGAATGGAAGGCATACCTGCCACTCCCAAACAAACACCACCCCTAGTTGTTTCTTTGGAGATCACAGACACCTGGTCCCTGTGTAAATCCCCTTGAAACGTCACCAAATAATCTCATAATTTGGGATACTGACATCCCTGTCATTTCCCCTCACCACACCCCTAAAAAAATGTTTCATTAAAGGATCCAATGTGTCAAATCACTGTCCCTCAAGACTCCCTTAGTCCTGAGGGTCTCTATGACCTCCAATCCATTGTTTCCTGATTCCTTGTAGCCCACGTCCCCATACCTACGTATTCTCCACACAACACTCTTATTCTCCCACTACTAAAACCCAATGGGGCATATAGACTCATCCAAGACCTCTGTCAGATTAATCAAACTTTGTGTCCTACTTTTTTAGTAATCCCAAACCCCTACACCCTTCTGACATGCATTCATCCCTCCACCACCCAAATCCCCTTCTTCCTACTCTCTTTACTCTTCATCCTGTTCTACCAACCCTCACCCATCACAAATTCAACATTTAATAGACCTCTCAGGCTCCCTCCTATGCCAAGTGCTACCATGACACATAAATGATACATGCTGGATTTGTTTAGCCTAAGCCAAAGCCTTCCAAGTTTTCTCAAAACCCCCCAAAAGGTCCAATATTCTCCTCTAAATGGATCATTGCAAACATGCCAGAAGAAGCTGACAACATCCTACAGGGTATCCAAATATTCATCCAACCCCTCCAGTGCCCTACAACACCCACCACAGGACCAATAGGAAAGGCCCAAGAGCTAACATCCCACCCCAGTTTTTCATCAGACTCTTCTGTAGTAGGAACATTCAAAGCCCCTTGTACACAAACCCTAAAACTCCCACCACTCACATATATAAACTATAGTGCCACAACAGGAGACTCCAAAGTTTGTAGCTTCAATCCCTCTTCAATCACTTCCCTTCAGTCACCCCCTAAGATTTTCTCACCCCTCTCATATTACACCACCAGTAGGATGTACAACAACTTCAAAATACTGTGACTCCAGACACCCCACATCCACTGACTACTCAACATGTGCCTCAAGACAATAGGCCCCCAAGTCAGAAGAGACCGTCACATGTTACCCATTAATAACACTCAACAAGAGTCCCAATAAACACCCCTTAAGCAGAAGCACACGTGCCTTGCAACTTATCCCCCTACACGTCAGCCTGGAATCTCAGCAGGCATAGGAAACGGAGCAGCAAGAATTCCAACAATTCTCCAAGATAGTGGCTTACCCAAAATATAGTCCCTTCGTAGGACCACTACTCCTCCTTTGCCTGGGAGTTGAATTCCTGCCTCATATAATAAATTCTTTCCAAAGATTTCTTGCAGGCCAACTCACTGCCATTGCGAAAGATCAGGTGACAACCACTCTTCTGCTACAGACTTGTCCCATTTATGCTTCATAAATCAGCAGGAAGCAGTCAAAGAGACACAGCCGCCCATATTCCCCTAACATCAAGAGTCTAGAATGAAGGACCCTGCTCCTGATCAACAAACTGGCACTGCAGTTACACCAAGTGGCACTGAATAA
>NW_006408702.1:6438948-6442446 GCF_000296735.1 Chrysochloris asiatica
TTCCTTTCTTATTTGTTACAGAAGCAAATTATTTTTTAAAATCAAATGTATTCCTTAGAAAAAGAGCAAAAATGACCTATTTAATATCCATTCTCTCTTTTGTCATTAATAACAGGACACCATTTTATTTTGGAAGACAATGTCCTGTTAAAGATTACATATTGGAACCTCACTTGCAGATAATGTCTATCTTGTTTATCACTGTTATTTTCGGATTTCTGTCATACGTATCTAAGTCTAAACTGACTGATATAGCTATAGATATTTCTAAAAGTAGAAGATCTAAACATAGCAGAATTTTTCCTTAGATTTTTAAGATATGAACCTCTTGAGGGCCCTTCCTTTTTGTGGTCAAACTGTTTTCTAATAAGCACATTAAGTTTCTACCAGAGTAATGTAATATTGACTATCTCATAGAATCCTTCCTATCATTCAAAATAAGCTTAAAATAGGATCTAATTATCATTTATATTTCATTTATTTGATTTCTAATGAAATTAAACATTTAAAATCAAATATCAGTTAGCGATTTTTTTTGACTTTTTATGGTTTGCGCTCAGTTAGTACTTGAAATATTGGTGGTTTGAATCCACCCAAAGGCACCATGGAAGATAAAGGTCTTGTGATCAACTTCTATGAAAGATAACAGTCAAGGACTTCTGCCAGACAATCTACCCAGACCCTCTACAGCAAAGACACGGGAAGCCTAATGATAATCATGAAACTCTGAGCTTCATAGGAAAGGATAGAGAGACAAGTGGATTGAATACCTATTAGGCAAAGAAGTTGATCAAAACTGAGAGTGGAACCAGATGCAATAGGTGAACTGTCAGCTGGCCTAACACATTGTGGCCACTTTGAATTTTTGCAAGCAATATTTGATCAGGTTGGGAAATCTGATCTGCTTGCCCAGGACCACACATTGATGGCTGGCAACCAAAAAGGTGTGATACTTTCTTTGGTCCCCACATCATTTGGTGAGCTGAAGAGTGTCCCCAACATCTCCCACCCAATAATTGGTGAAAGACCTCTGCTCTGCCTGAAGTCAAAGGAATATCTTCATGGGTTGCACTGCAGGCACACACCACCCCTTTGTTTGGAGGCACACCCTGTCTGCCTCCTGGAACCAATAAAAACAGTCAGAGCCAGGTGGTCACCCTGCCCCAGCCATTCCTGGCAGAGCAGGAACTCCTCCCAGGACTGGGAGCCTTGACACCAGATGCCTCCTAGGGCAGTACGAATTCTATCAGGGAAAGTGTGTCCCAGGCTACCTTCCCCACCCTGCCCAGAGACTTGCTTTTTTCTTCCGCTGCTTTCCAGTTTCCCTTTTCTCCCTTCCCTCTGGTTTCTTTTTTTCGTCGTTCCTTTTCTTTTGCTCTTGTCAAAAATTTTGCTTGTTTGTGGTTTTCTTTCTTCTGTTGTCTTCCCTTGTTTTCTTTTTGGTTATTAAATTTTTCTTGTTGTCTGTAGCAGGACAAGTGTGTATGTATCATGTATCCAAAGAAGCTCTGCTTCATTCTGATATTGCTTCAAAACCAGAGCTCATTCAGGAGAAGTTTTCAAATGCCACCTTAAAGAGATCCAATAAGCTCTAGCCAGAGAATGCCAAACCAATTGTCATCAGGTTGATTCCAACTCATGGTGACATGGATGTGTCAGAATAGAATTGAACACTGTAGTATTTTTCAATAGCTGTGATCTGCAGAGGCCAACAGATGCTATGGGTTTTCAATGAAAACCTTTCAAATGTCAACTCTTTACATAAGTAATGACATCCTCTCTATCAGTTGACTTGTCAATTAACACTAATTTCATTTATGCCCACCTTTCAAAGCCCATCATCCTTTTTGCTGTTTGGCCAAAAGGAAAAATGAACTTACAATATTATAGGATAATGTATTGATTCAGCAAAATTTGTGATTTGGCGAGGGTGTTATTTTACTTGGCTTTATATTTCCAAAATTCTTTATGATTTGGAGTCCCTTTTATGGGCTGGTTATATTAATTTTGTAATTTGAAAAAACTAGAATGCTAGTTATGAATTTTGAATAAGATACCCCTGTTTACCCAAGCTGTTTATTTTATTAAATCTTTTAAAATTCAGTCATTTTTATGTTAAAAATTAAATATATTGGCATGTGGCATAAACCAAGAGATTCTAACATTTTACATATTATTAATGTTGATTATAACTCTGAAGGTACTGCTTTGACTATTTTTCTCTTGCTGATGCTAAACATTCCTTTGTCTCAGAATTTAATTTATATTGTTTTATTACATTGCTTCTGGATCTTTTTTGAGCATTTGAAGTCTTTATACTTTTCATAACTCCTTCTAGAAACTGTTAAAGCTGATTCTTTCACAGTGGTTCAAGCTTCTTGAATTAAAATGATTTTTCCTAGATTTTGAGGATGTAATTTTTATCTGTCTCATATCTATTTTGTAAAGGAAATAGATTTAAGTGCCATTGTTTTTGCTACAGAGTGCTACTGTTGCTATTAGTAGAATCGGGTCTGACTAATAACGACCCTATGTGTAAAAGAACAAAATGCTGCCCATCCACAGTGCGGCTGTTGTTGTTGTTGTTAAGTGTCATCGAGTCGGTTCTGACATATAGTGACCCTGTATAGGGTTTCCAAGGAGTGGCTGGTGAGTTTGAACCACTGACCTTGCGGTTCATTATCCTGCAGCACCACACCAGGACTGGATAGATCATTTGGTTCTTTCTGTACCAAGTAACTGACTTCACAATGCAAAGCCTTTCCCTACCACACTGATCTACATGTCTGTCCAATTCACCAACTCTTATTGCACTTAGACTCATCAGATTCGGAAATTTCTGCATTGTAACTATTGTCTACACATTCTCATGGGACATTAAAAACTTGCTCTGAAATTCAGATTTATAATACTGTCAAGTTGTGCAATGTCTGGACCATGGACACATCTATTTTTGTTGGTTGCAGAATTCTATGTTGACAGTTACTTTCTTTCAACACACTGAAGCTGTCATTTCCTTTATGTCTCGTTACTTCTGTTTCTATTGAGAACTTCTCTGCCAGTTTAGTTCATTGCTCCTTTGACGATAATCTAACTTTGTTTCTTTATTGGGTGCTGCAATTTTTCTCTGCATTTTCAAAGATTTACCGTACATCTGGGTGCTGAATTTTTTATTTGTTCTATCTGGGTTCATAGAGCTTTTAGAATTTATACTTTAATGTCTTCCCTCGCTTTTGGAGCACCACTGTTTCCTCTCCTCTCCTATTTAAAATGATTCCAGAGTAGATGATATGCTTCTTATACTCTCTTCTGTATTTTCCATCTTCTGCATTCTGGATTTTTTTTCATTATTATTATACAAGAAAGCTTCAAAAAGTTCATGAAAAATTGGAATTAAAAGATAATGGAGGGGAGATCACCAAGATGGTGGATCAGGTGGAAGTGCAGTGAGGAGCTCCATCAGCAACAACACAGAATACAAGACCAAGCAGGCTCAGG
>NW_006408702.1:6445997-6450254 GCF_000296735.1 Chrysochloris asiatica
TTTTGTTGTTGTTTTTGTTTTTTAAAGCTAAATTGAATAGACAGAAATACTGTGGAGGGGATTATAGTCATTGTAATGACACCAGGTGTGTGATTTGTTGAATGTAAAACTGATGGTCTGCCCTGTAAACTTTCACTCAATCTAAAATAAAAACCTTAAAAATAATTTTTAAAAAGATAATGGAATTTTCCCCAAATTTTTTTGAAGTCTCCTCATATGTTCCAGTTTCCTAATTGATCCATCTTGTTTGGTTTAATCTGCCATTAAACATATCCACTGAGTTCACTATTTTAGTTATTGTAATTTCTCAGATCCAGAATTCCTGTTTGGTTATTACAGACTTTATCATTTACTGAAATTTTTCAGTTTTCTTTTACTTCCCCAACATACTAAGCACATGTTCAGTAGAGTCTGTGTCTGGCAACTCCAATATCTGAAAGTCCTATGGATCTGCTAATACTGACTACCTCCTGTTTCTCTTTTTGTGTGTTTTGGTTTGTTTTGCATTGCCTCATTTCTAGATCTGCCTGGGCAATCTTATGTGGAAACTGGGCATTGAAAATGAAACTTGTAGAAATAATTTGAGGCTGAGAATAATGCCATTTTTTTTCCTGAAAGGATTTACATTTTCTTCTGGTGAATGTCCTGGTATGATGCTGTAGGATAAACACTGGACTGCTAGCAGCAAGTTGATGGTTCAACTTACCTGCTAGTCCTTGGAAATCCTATATCGTGTCACTATGCATTGGGACCAACTTGAAGGCACTTAACAACAAGTCTTCCAGTAAGATTCACCTCTATCAACTTTCAAGATTTAGGATGGTTTGAATGATCCGAGCTAGCCTGTTGTCTCACAGTGCATCTGTTCAGCTATTCAGGGTCCCAACTTGAAGTAGGGGGATTTATCAGGATCCTCCTCTGTGAAATACCCTAGACTCTAATTTTTATCCTTTAAGCCCTGTAAGCCTATTAAAAATCTTTTTGGCTTTTCAGACTATCAGCTGTTTCTTTTGGCATCAACATAGGGAACCCTAGGGAAAGAACAAACCCAAATTCTGGGCTCATTTCTGAGTTTTATTCTTCTGGATTTTGACCTCATTATAGTTCACTGCCTTACTAGGTCTCGGATACCTTCAGGCTAGGATCAGAAACTTAGCTGAAAATATTTTTGTTCCTTTTTCACTTGGATAATAAATATTTTTTAGTATAAAGATGTCTCATAGAATATTTTGGAACAAACTTATAATAAAAATGTATATACTGTTTGTTTGAAATTCAAATCTAACTTGGTGCCCTGTGTTTTATCTGGCAATCCTACTTCAGGCAGATTTATTTCTATATATTTTTCAGCATTTTCAATTGTTCTCTGAATTGCCTAATATACATTATTGTAAGTAGAAGTTCAGTTTTGCTATCTAAATAATAAGCTTGAATTATTAACACTTCTTGGGAGACTAATTGCCAAATGCATAGTTAATATGTTTGCTTAAATACTAGGTTGCCCTGAACAACATGTGTGGCCTTGAATAAGTGTTGTTAAATTTTGACCTCACATTTCACAGTTGTAAAGTAAAAATGAAAAGTAACATTTGTTGAGGACTTATATGCCAAGCATTAAGCTTCAGAAATAGCCTAAAGGTTAGAAGTTCAAATCTCCCTAGTGTCCTGGAATACAGGCCAAGCAACTGCTTTTGTAAAGATTACAGTCAAAAAAAAAAAAAAAAACCCAAGGGAACAGTCCTAATTAGGCACACATGGGACCACCATGAGTTGGAACTGACTCCATGGCAATAGGTTTGGTTTTATGGTTTTAAACTTCGTAGGGAGGCCACAAGATGGTACAGTTAATGTACTTGGCTGCTCACTAACTAAAATGTGGGAGTTTCAAATTCATCTACTGGTGCTTCAGAAGAAAGGTGTCATAATCTGCTTCTGAAAACAATTTGGTGCAATTGCTATGAGTCAGAATGACAAATGTTTTTGTTTGTTTGTTTGTTTGTTTTGTTTGCTTATACTTCATAGAGGTCTTATATGGATTAAATTAGATAATACTATGAATAGTCTGGTATATTTATTTATTTATTCATTTTCATATACATTTATTGTATACAGTTTTCAGGCATTGTTTTATTAAGCCCTGAAGTACAACTCTGATTAAAGGCGTTTTAAAAAATTAATATTTATTATTTTTTTAAATGTTTATTGTGAATTATGTGATAGTTTACATGGGAGAACATTAGCTTTACATTCATCCTATCATATATCATTTCATTACCATGGTTACAATCCCTTCCATGCATCATCAACCAACCACAGGGTATATACCCTGCAAACCTGCCAGCCTCCCACCCCCAGTCATCAGCACACAGCCCCTCTCCCTCTCTGGGTCTAAAGTCCCCAGCCGCTCCATCTTTCCATGTCATCGTCTCTGCCTCAATCTCTGGTGTCACTGCTTCTCTGGGTAGGGTTCTGCACTCCACTCTTCTCTCTTGATTTTCCAGAGACCTCCGTTTCTGGGCTGCAAAGTCAGTCACTCCCTTCCATTTGCTACAAAACATCTGCCTTTACATTTCCAACACTCACGGTCAGTCTTGATAATGATTATTAACCATTGTACCCCAAAGGACCTATCCCAATCTCCTTTCATTAGCCCCACACAGACACATTGGATACTACTCAGTCGAGATTCCACCTTCCTCCATGTCTTCTGGACCTAGGCTCCCTCTTGAAAGCTGGTAAGCCAGTCACTTCTTGCCTTTGTAGCCCCTCCACTTTGGGTAGCCAATGTCTAAGTTGCCCATCTCTGTCTATTCTGTGTATGGAGGGGATGGGAATGATCCTTGCTGTAAAGATTTGTTCCCTCTTTTGAGCTACTGCATCCATAGGTGTAGGTCAAGTTCATCAAACTGTACCAGATTACTTTTTTTTTCCTCTTCTTTCTTTTCTTCTAGTTGAACTCTGATCATCCAGCCATTGAAGCCAGGTCAAGTGGATATTATCTGCAAGTGTGGGTGTTCTTATGCATATGCCCTCTCTTCTTCTTATCAGCTGGACACTTCACTCTCCACTCTAGTCCTCTGTGGCTATGTCACTGACTCTGGGGCCAAGATTCCTCAGGTCTTGTCACACTGCTGGCCAACCAGGTTTCCACCCAGGTTCACAGGAGTCTATTGATTGTTGTAGGGCTTAGTTCGCAGCTTCATTGCTGTTTTTCCTTCACTTCCCCTTATCAGTGACGAACATGGTCAAGTCTGGTACATTTTCAATGTAAACTGTTAATATCAATTTAAGTGATAGCTTTTCAGCTTAATTGGCCATTTTACTGCTTATTCTGGGACTACTGCCATCATTGTACTCATACTTTCTATCTGTTATAGCAGGTCTATTAATCACTTAAGAGCAGAATAAAAGAGAAAAAAGAATTCACACCTTACTCCCAATTAAGAAGATAGGTTCAATAATTTAATATCTCCAAGTTTGAAAAGGAAATTCTTTTAAATTACTGGGGATATTTACATAAAATAAAAGGAAGTGTCATTAATAACCAAGTTGTTAAATATTGAAACAGACTACTAAAGTATATGTTTCAAAAAAGAAAAACAACCTTTCCTTGTGATTTCTCAAAAAATTACCATGCTTTGATGGTTTCCATTGTTGCAGACCGTGAAGGCCTGGTCAGAGGTTCGAGGCTCTATAGGCCCAAGTGTAACAGATCTGGCCACCTGGCAGTTAATAACAAATTATTTTTATTCAATGCAGACATGAAGTCCTTGATATACACAGATAAATGTAATATTTTCCTAAAAGTCAAGACTGTAAAATTCTAAGCAGGCAAAGTTCTTCCCTCAGAGAATTCATTCAAGGTAAATGGGGTGGCTCCCTGGTCTGTTCCAAGGACAATAGGAATGCCCTCCCTAAAGTGTTTCCAGGTGCTGCCTATTCACCCAGGCGCCTCTTTTCCTGAAGAACTTGGGCTGGGCAGCTGATACAATGGGAATCCTCCCTTTCGTCCTTCCATTTGAGGCTAGGTGCTAAAAGGTATGTTAATTAAGCTTGAGAAACCAAGTTGGGGTGGTGAGATTCGGACCTGCGAAGTATGATGTAAAGTTGCCTGAATGTCTGGAAAAGTAAGATTGACAGCTATACTTTGTCTTAGTACCCTCTTAACTTTGTGTAAAGTACCTCCCCTAAATAAAAGGAAGGCGCAGAACGAATCCAGGTGCATTACGACTGGCAAGGCGTGCGTTACAGCATGCA
>NW_006408702.1:6450894-6453275 GCF_000296735.1 Chrysochloris asiatica
TCACTAAAGTCAGAGCCTTTGAAAACCCTACGGAGTAATTCTATTCTGCTCACATGGGGTTACCACAAGTCACCATCAACTCAACAACAATGACCAACATGCTTCACTGCTCTATTCACACTACTGAGCCATCTTCCCTAAGCTACAAGAAACCCACATCTAGCTGAGAAGGTATTGAATCTGGGTATGTTGACCTAACCTAAGGACAACAATGAGAGGTTATGATAGCCCAGCAAGTGCTTGCAAAAGCAATCAACATAGATATGCAAAGTCACTCTAGGGAAAGAATGATTCAGGAAGAAAACTGACTGAAAGTTTCAGCATATCTATAGAATTTTTTTTTTTCAATTCTGTCATTGTTTTTTTTAAGTTTACTTAAAAATAATATAGTTGTCAGAAAGAATTAAAAGCGGGAACACATTTTACAATATTATTCACGTAGCCAAAAGATAGACACAACCCAAGTGCTCAAAAGAAACAGACAAATACAACATGGTCAATACAAACACTATTCTCTGTCATTTTTTATAATGCTAACTTTTATCCATTTCTTACATGAATATTCTCAAACTTGTCCTCACAAAGTCTCCACTTGATGTCGTAGTTGTTGTTAGGTACTGTTGACTCAGTTCCTACTCCTAAAGATCCTATGCACAATGGAACAAAACACTGCCTAGGCAGGCTTGCAGAATGTGTCCTTTTGTTGTTGAAATGACTATATACTCTTGAGTGTTTCTGTGTACATCAAAATAAACGCTAGAGGGAATACAAGCAAAAATACTGTTGAATGATGATGCATGGAAAAGATTGTAATCATTTAAATAAAATGAAATATGATAGGGTGAGTGTAAAGCTGATGTTCTCCCATGTAAACTATCACTCAATTCACAATAAAAACTTAAAAACACAAAACAGAAAAGAACACTTCTTAGACTTGTGCCATTTTTTATGTTTGAGCCCATTGTTGCTACTACTGTATCAATCCATCTTTTTGGGGGTCTTACTCTTTTTGCTGATCCTTCACTTTACCAAGCATGATGTCCTTCCTGTACAAAAGGCTTCTAAGGAACATTTTGCTGGAATTCTTCCAAGACAGATCTGTTTGGCCTTTCCTGGCTGTCCATGGTGTTTTCAATATTCTTTGCCAATACCCTAATTCAAATGCATCAATACTTCTACAGTCTTTCTTATTTATTGTCCATTCAGGTTCGACATGCATATGAGGCAATTGAAAATACCATAACTTGGGTCCGGCAAACCTTAATCCTTCAGCTGACCTCTTTGCTCTTTAACACTTTAAAGATGTCTTTTGCAGTGATTTGCCTAGTGCAATGCATTGTTTCATTTCTTGATTGCGACGTCCATGAGTGTTAATAAATATCTTTCTGGTGTTCTCTACTTTCACCCAAGATCCATCTGATATCAGCAATGATATACTACGTTCTATGACCTCTTATAAATCTAACATAAATTTTTGGCTGTTCCTTCTCCAGTACCTTCAGTGCAGTTCGGACTTCTTCCTTCAATACCATCACTTCTTAATCATATGATGCCTCTTGAAATGGATGAAGATCAACCAATTTATTTTGGTACAGTGTATTGTGTATTCCTTCCATCTTCTTTTGATGCCCATGGAATCCTTCAATATTGTAACCTGAGACTTGGATTTTTCTTCCACTCTTTCAGCTCGAGAAATGTTGAGCAAGTTCTTCCCTTTTGGTATTCTGATCCCAGCTCTTTGCACATTTCATTATAATGGTTAACTGTCATCTCGAGCTGCCAGATGAAATTTTCTGTTTTCATTTAATTTATTTAAACATTTATTCCCATTACTTTAGCTTCTCCATGTTCAGGAGCAAGCTTAAGAGTCTCTTCTGACACCCATTTTGGTATTTTCTTTATTTCCTGTCTTTTAATGACCTTTTTGCTTTCTTCATGTGTGATGTTCTTAGTGTCATCCCACAACTCCTCTGGTCTTCTGTCATTATTATCTAATGCATCAAATCCGTTCTTGACATCCCAGGTGGGATATTCAAAAGGTTATATTTGAGCTCTCATGGACATGTTTTAAGTTTCTTAAATTTCAATCAGAACTTGTGTATGAGCAATTGACGGTCTGGGCTGCAGTCGGCCCACATCTCTTCCTACAGATGTAGCAATTTGATTCTTGTGTTTTCTGATTGGTGAGATTCACTCATGCAATCACCATTTATGTTGTTGAGAAAAGGTATTTGCAATGAATAAGTCACTGGTCTTGTAAAATTCTACCATATGACCTTCAGTATCAATTCTATTACCAACATCATATTTTCCAACTACAGATTTTTCCTCTTTGTTTGCAACTTTCTCATCCAAATCACCAGTAATTGTCAATGCATCTT
>NW_006408702.1:6454270-6457844 GCF_000296735.1 Chrysochloris asiatica
ATTCCAATGCTATTCACAAGGTTTTCAATGGTTAACCATTCGGAAGTGATCTGCCTCTCCTTCTTCCAAGTCTAGTTTAGTCTGGTAGCTCAGCTGAAACCTATCCACCATGGTTGACCCTGATGATATTTAAAATATCAGTGGCATAGCTTTCAACATCACCACAGGACACAAGTCACCAGAGTATGACAAAGTGAACAATGAAAGAGTCATGGAATGCATTTAGTAGAGCAGAATAATGACTAAAAACTAATGAGCTAAGCAACCATTTCAATACATTTTAAAAGGAACAGCAAAGTAAACTCAAGGGATGTAGACAAGAAATAAACATAAAAATCAGAACGGAAATGAATGAACATAAATAAACATACAGAGAGGCCCAAGAAAGCCAAACTACAGTCTTTGAAATTATTGTTATCATAAAAAATCCTTGGTAAGTAACAGAAAAGGTATAAATAACCAATATCAGCAGTGAAAGGGTCATCATACATATCTGATGATCCACTTTCATGATGAAGTCGGATGGGCTATCTCAAAATCTTCCAGCAGCATCCAAGATGGAGTCATCCTTTATCCAAGTATAGGGCTCTCTATTGGAGTTGACTCCTCCATGGCAACTGGCAAGGGGTCTCAGAGCTCTGCCAACAAATTAAAGCTGCCAGGAAGTGCAACTAGAGGGCACAGCCAAAGACACACTAACAAAAACCCCACAGAAGGCAGGGATTAGGAGCTAAATTGGTGTCTGATGGCAGAAAGACTTGCCCTGCACAAGACTCTGAGAAGAAGAGAAACTGGATTTTCTTTCAAAAGCCCAAACCCTGCAAGAAGCTGCTTTGCAGGTTGTTAGGTCACTGACCATTTCTACCTGTGTCAAGGACCCAGAACTTCTGTTAAATTCACTCTAAAGTGCTAATGTTCATTGTTTTTTGTTTTTTTATATTACTCTTGACTGAAGTGTATTGGATTAGTAGAAATGGTGAAGTCTAACAGTAGATTTTTTTAGTGTTATTTCATTTCCATGTTCTGATATATAAAGATCGTAGAAGAATTGATGCCTTTGAGTTATGGTGTTGGAGGAGAATACTGAAAGTGCCATGGACTGCCAAAAGAACCAATAGATCTGTTTTGGAAGAAGTGCAGCCAGAGTGCTCCTTGGAGGCCAGGATGGCTAAGCTTCGTCTCTCCTACTTTGGACACATTGTCCGGAGAGAACAGTCGCTGGAGAAGGATGTCATGCTGGATAAGGTGGAGGGTCAGAGAAAAAGGGGAAGACCCCCAATGAGATGGATTGGCCAGGTGGCATCATTGATGGCATCAAGTGTGGCAGCGGTAGTGAGGTTGGCCCAGGATCGGACATTGTTTCATTCTGTTGTGCATGGGGTCACTATGAGTCGGTTCTGACTCGATGGCACCTGACAACAACAACAACAATATATATGTGTGTGTGTGTTTTCCTTCTCTCTTCTATTACTAACTTAAAAAAAAAGAAATAATTTACTGGTCCCACTCTGAAAAAAATTTCTCATTCTTACCTTCCTCATCTTTTTCCCTTTTGATAAAAGAGTCAGTCAGGCCTTAAAATTCTAATTTTCAGTAGAAATGTATGTTCTCTATTACAGAACATCTCTGAGATAAAGAGGAAGAGCGCTAGAAAGATGAACTGGCAATATAGCAGCATCAATGGGCTCAAGCATGGCAACAATTGTGAGGTTGGCCCAGGACCAGGCAGTGTTTCTTTCTTTCTGTTGTACATAGAGTCGCTATGAGTCGGTACCAACTCAATGGCACCTAACTACAACAAACAGAATTAGAGAACATGCACTTAAAATACGTGTCTTTTCCCCCAGGGGTTAGTACTGGTATGGTGCAGCACGATAATGCTCTAGACCACAAGGTCTGTTTAAATCACCAGGTTGATGGTTCAAACCCACCAGCCACTTCTTGGAAACCCTACACAGGGTTGCTATGAGTCAGAACTGACTCAATGGCACTTAACAACAGAAACAAGTACTAGTGAAAAGGGAGAGTTATAAATTTAGAGACTGAGAGATGAAATAGAGACAGAGTATAAATGGAAGTTTTAAATAAAAAGTATGTTAACGCAGCAGCAGCTAACAACAAAAACGTATAAGGGCTAGAAGTCCCAAAAAAATACCTTGAATCCACACGTGCAAACTTCTATATTTTGTATAAAGATATGAGTATTGTATACACCATTCTCTGGTTGCTGTTTAGTGCTGTCAAATTGATTCCAACTCACAGCGACCCTGTATAAGGTTTCTGATAAACAGCTCATTTAATTGCCGACACTGTGTTTCAAACTGACCTTGCAGTCCAGTATTTACCCTACAGTGCTGCACCAGGACACAGAAGACTGGATTAACATGAGTTTAGCAGGAATTTTGTATGTTTTTGTATTTGGGGGGCTCTGGGATTTTTTTGAGTCCTGGTGTGATGCTGTGGGTTAATGCGTCAGACTGCAAAGCCATTTGAACTACAAGGTCAGCAGTTCAAGCTCACCAGCTGCTCCTTGGAAACCCTATACAGGGTCGCTACGGGGCTTTTTTCAGTTGGTGTGGATGATGTAGCTGGCATGGTTTGAAATGGTCTTAGACTTGACTAAAGAGCTCTCTTGATGTCAGAAAACTCTGGGATAGCATTTGAACTGGCCCCAGTTTAGGATGCACACAAGCTTTGACAAGTCCTGGGAAGGAACAAGTCCTTGTGAGTAGACAACCCTCCTCTATATTCATAGATCTCAATCCTCGTCAAGAACTGCGTGGTCAAGAACTTGCATGAAAGGGTCAGAGGGTCAAAAAAAAAAAGACAAGTGTAAGTTAGAATTCACTTCCTAATCTCAAATGAGGAAGGAGTGATCAAATTGATTGGTCAGACTCCCAGTGTGGACAGTTTACTAGAGACCAGAATCCTGAGAAGTAACACCTCTCAGTTCTGATATGGCCCTGTTGGATAAGCACTGGACTGCCAACCACAAAGTCAGCAATTCAAACCCACCAGCTGCTCCTTGGAACCCCTATGCTGAGTGAACATGAGTCAGATCTAACAACTCAAGTCAGCTCCTGAAATTAAGGATGATTTTTTACTTTAATCTTTCATTTTAATTTTCGAGAGGGAATAAATAATGCTTTTTAAAATGATACACAAAATGGAATTCATACACATATGACAACTACATGGAATAGGGGAAGATTCTAGATTTATAGGTGAGAAAGTGAGTGAAATCTTGGCTCCCCTGTTTTTCAGTATGACTTTCTCTACAACTTCTCATGTTGGGGCAAAAGAATGAACAAATCTGTCCAGGAAGAAGTACGGCCAGAATGTTCCTTATAACAAGGAAGATGAGACTTCTTCTCATATACTTTGGACAAGTTAGAAGGAGGGACCGGTCCCTAGAGAAGGCCATCATGCTTGGTACAGTAGAGTCAGTGAAAAGATTGACTAACACAGCAGATACTACACTGGGCTAAAATATAGCAACAGTTGTGAGGATAGCACAGGACTGGTGAGTGTTCCATTCTGTTGTACCTAGGATTGCTATGAGTCAAATCAACTC
>NW_006408702.1:6458204-6469809 GCF_000296735.1 Chrysochloris asiatica
TGGTTCAAACTGACCTTGTGGTTATGTTCTTATCCTACAGCATCACTCAAGAACTCCAACCTATGTGGTGGTTATGTGCCGTGGAGTCGGTTCTGACTCATTGCGACCCTGTACAGGGTTTACGAGGCTGTAAATCTTTACGGGAGTAGAAAGCCTCATCTTTCTCCCACAGAACAGCTGGTAGTTTAGAACTGCTGACCTTGTGGTTCACAGCCCAATTCGTAACCACTACGCTACCAGAGCTCCTTCCAACCTATGTAATATTGGCCAAAACAGCAGTCAGACTGCTGAAGTTCAAATACTGGTCCTATGATCTATGTGTTAGCTATGAGAACTGGAACAGTTGCCTTCCCTTCCTGTGCAGTAGGTTCCTCAACACGATAACCATATCTAGCACCTAGGGTTTTCACCAGGATGAAAAGGGACACATTGGGAAAGATGCCCAGTGTGGTGCTGGGCTCATCAGGAGAGTGCAGAGAATTGCAGCTGATGCTATTACCGATCTCATTCCTCTACTCAGGGAAGCATCCATCACCGACCAAAGTGACAATGCCATGGTTGAGGTCTGTCCCTCATGCACAGATCCCCCTTTGAGGGCATAGCCCACCTTCCTGTGATGACCACAACTACCTGCATTCCATTCTGCCTGCACCCATCCATCTAATTGGGTTTCGTGGTAATGAGTGTATTTAACTCCCCACTGAGCTAGCTATGCCCTCCACATGCTGCCTCGCCCACCTACCCACAACGCCAGACACAGTGCCTTAATTAGGTCATTTTCCTTGGTCTGCCCTATATTCTCTTCTGTCAGATTTGGCCTCTCTCATCTCTCACTTGCCTTCTGGCTTCATGAGAAAGCTTTTGTGTATAACCAACCCAGGGAGATTAAAATGGTTATAATGCTTTCTCTTTGTGTTGTTGAAGCGCTCTTTGGAGGTAGAGATATGAATGGCTTCAGTGACCTTGCTTCATGTTTCCAGGTCCACTTGTCTGTGATTCTGGGTAAGACCCATTTTGTGTGTAAGGTGGTTTGTGTGAGATGGAGATAATTTTTTGTTTGAAGAGTTCTAATTTTTCTCTAAGGAGCTCTGGTAGCGTAGTGGTTATGAATCAGGTGGCGAACCTTAAGGTCAGCAGTTCGAAACTACCAGCTGTTCTGCAGGTGATAGATGAGGCTTTCTGCTCCGGTAAAGATTTACTGCTTCAGAAACCCTGTACAGGGTCGCTATGAGTCGGAACCAACTCCACAGCACATAGCCACCACCAATTTTTCACTACCACATCTGGATAGGTGAAAATCACTTTGAATTCTTCCAGTTCCATTTTCTAAGTTCTGTTTTTTGTGGTTAGGAGAAGGAGTAGTATTCAGGGATCAGCACAACCCATTTCTTCCTCTTTTTTCATTCTCCTCCATTCCACACCTCCCTGTGCCCCCAACACATACACACGCCATTCAGAGTATCCCTTCTCTAGCTGGTCAAGTGCTAATCATGATGTTTTAATATTCAATATTCTGGTGCCATGTCAGTTTGAGAACTAAGGCATACCTGACCCAAACCTTGGTATTTTCAATAGCCTCATACACATGTGAAAATTGGACAATGAATAAGGAAGACTATAGAAACATTGATGCATGTGAGTTATGGTGTTGGAAGAGAATATTAAAAGCACTGTGGACTGCCAGATGAACAAACAAATCTGTGTTGGATGAAGTACAGCCAGAATGCTTCTTAGAAGCCAGGATGGTGAGACTTTGTCTCTCATACACTGGACGTATTATCAAGAGGAACTAGCCCCTGGAGAAGGACATCATGCTTGATAAAGTGGAGGGTCATTCACAAAAAAGGAAGACCAGCAATGAGATGGACTGGCACAGTGACAGTAGCAATAGGCTCAAGCATTGCAGAGATTGTGAGGGTCATACAGGACCCGGCAGTGTTTCGTTCTGTTGTGCGTAGGGTCGCTAGGAATCAGAAATCACTCAATGGCACCTAACAACAACAGCTGATCAAGTGGTTCTAGAAAAGACTCATTTCATGAACTGTTGATATCTGGATCCTGTTCCCTTCTGTTATGGATTGAGCTGTGTCTCCCAAAGAGATCGTGTTAAAATGCTAACTCAGTAGCTATGAGCATCAGCTGGTTTGGAAATAGGATCTGTAATGGAGCTATCAGTTAAATTGCCATGAGGTTAATACAGGCATAGCGTGGGTCCTAATCCAATCTGACTGTCTTTATAAAAGAGCAGAAACACAGAAAGAAGATGGCCATGTGAAAACAGAGGCAAAGATGAAATTACAATGCAGCTGCAAGCCAAGGAACTGCTGGGATACCAGAAGCTGGGAGCAACAAAAAAAAGCTATTCCCCTAGAGACCTCTGAGAAAGCATGGCCTCTGACACTGTGAATTCAATCTTCTAGGCTCCGAAACTGTGAGACAGTAAATTTCTATTATTTGGAACTTGTCATACTCTGTTCTGACAACTCTAGGAAACTAATATACATACTTCTGATGCCTTAAGTGCCTCAACCCATCAAACTTGCCTTCTCTCTTCTGTGTCTTCAACAATCCCATGTGGTGATGGTGGTGGTGGTGATGTGCCATGGAGTTGGTTCCAACTCATAACAACCCTTTTCAAGACTAAATCTTTATGGGAGCAGAAAGCTTTATTTTTCTTCTGCAGAGTGGCTGGTAGCTTCGAACTGCTGGCCTTGTGGTTAGTAGTTCAACTTATAACCCACTACATTACCAGCGCTCCTTCAACAACCCCATAGAGTTTTCTATTGCACTGATGTTCACAGCCAGATAGCCTTGGGTTCAAATCCCAACTCCATCACTTATCAGCTATGAAATTCAGTCAACATACTACACCTTAGATTTCCTCATGGATAAAATACTACACTGACTTTCTGGTGCTCTCATCAGCATAAAAGCTGCTCTTATTCATGGATGGTCTTTCTTCATTAACTCCTTGCAACCAAAGACATTTAGGAGTGCTTCTTTATAAAATTCTCTACCCTCCTGTAATGTGGAAAGACAGGGACCTTGCTTTTTCCACTAGATATGAGTCCTTAGAAATCAGCGCTGCAGAGGGCTAATATAGGCATGTATCTCTGTATGTTCTCTCACTGACATGACAACTCAAGATTACTCAAGAACAACTTTAGTTTCTGTTAATTTATTTGTGTTAAGAGTTTTCATCTAATTGGGATAATCTGAGATATAGCTGATTAGAAGTTAGCGCCTTATTTCTGGAACCACAGTGTGGTGCTGTAGAATAAGCACGGAACTGCTAACCACAAGATTGGCAGTTCAATCCCACCAGCCACTCCTTGGAAGCTCTATACAAGGTTGCTGTGAGTCAGATCAACTCAATGCACTTAAAAATAGCAACCCTCTTTGTGTATTGCTGAGACTTTCCATTGAATGAATTTGTTATAACTTTCTGGCTGTTCCCTGTAGTAATGCACAGACTTTCTTTGTATGGGCTGTTATTTAATCTGAGATACTGAGATCTCCATGGAGTGCAGATCAATTTTATTACCAAGCACTTGTAGTGGAATAGCTGACATGTTAGAAAGTGACTGCACACAGCAGTTTGGCTTCTCATGTTGGGGTAGACTTAAGAGCAACCTTCTGTGGTATTTCAGTACTTCTATGTCCTATCTATGGAGTTCTGGTGGTGATGTGGGTTAATGCGTCAGATTGCAAAGCTGTTTGAACTGCAAGGTCGGTGGTTCAAGATCACCAGCTGCTCCTCAGAAACCCTATACTGGGTCGCTATGGGTCAGAACTGACTCGGTGGCACTTAACAACAACAATGTCCCATCTTTCCTCACTGCACATTTATTGCCACCAACCACATTGTTTCATTGGTCCTATTTGGTTGAAATCATAGGTCTCTTAGGTTGGCCGCTATCAGCCCACAGGGTGGCCAGTCTGTAACCACACCATCCCCTCCCAGAACTCTTTCTGTCTTTCCGTTCCATGACAAAATCATTGTTGAAATCATAGGTTTCTCTTAAGTTGCCCTGAAGGACAGTCTCCAAACACATTTTTAACACGGCATCCTAAAACTAACAAAATGACTGGCTCACTAATAGGATTTTTTTATAGCACACTCCATAAACCCTACTCCACTTGATCGTTCATGTAATCCTCAGGATTATCCTGAATTCTGGTCTATCACATTCTGCTTTCTCCTTCCCCATGACTACACCTGATTATACCTATTTATCCATCAGTGGCATGTCCCTAAATCTCAACTGTTTTTTAAGCCCTCCTTCAAAAATTACCCTTAACAAACAATATCAAAGAGACAAAATAACGATTACATTACTATTTCCAACTCCTTTACTCTTGGTCTACTAACGAGTAATATATACGGTAGAAGGGGCTCCTCCTTCTACCACTCATATTAAATAGCTTCTTTCTACCAAGATTACTTATTTTAGGAGTTTCAAACAAAATGTGAGGGAAATAAGGAGGTGAAGAAGACCAGCATGTGTGTGAGCTACAACCAGAAGTAGGTTTATGAAAAACTTGAGGTGAGAGGCATAGCAAATAACTGATGGGGTAAAAGAGGAAAAAATATTTAAGAAGCATTGCTACGAACAATGCATTCTTTTATCAAATTTTAAGAATTAAAAGTGAGAATATAAGCAATATTAAAATTACTGTGCAATTGTTGTATAGTAGCATTTTGGCCAGTATACCACTTTAGGATATTAGCAAGCTGGATTCAAGGTTGGGTTGAAAGAAAAGGCTTAATCATAAGTTATAAAAAATGTTAAATGTTGTTGTTGTTAAGTGCTGTTGAGTCAATTCCGACCCATAGTGACCCTACAGGGTTTCCAAGGAGCAGCTGGTAAGCTTGAACCACTGATGTTGTGGTTCAAACCAACTTTGCAGTCCAGTGCATTAACTCACAGCACCACACCAGGACTCCATAAAAATAATACGGCATAGTAATATAAATGAGTCTTGGTGTGGCTCTTTAGGATAAGCACTGGACTGCTAACTGCAAGTTTACTGTTCAAACCCACCAGCTGTACCTCAGAAAACCTATACAGGGACACTATGAATTGGAAATGACTCTACAGCACTTAACAACAACAACAATTAAATGAATATTTATTGTTCTTACAACATTTATATGGAGCCATACTGTTCCTGGTGTAGCACTGTAGGATCAGCACTGGACTTCTAATCACAAGGTCAGTAGTTCAAATCCACCAGTTGCTCCTTGGAAACTCTATACAGAGTTGCTATGAGTTAGAACCAACTCGGTGGCACTTAACAATATAGTCTTCCTAAAGTATGTTAAGCTCATAGCTCATGATCCAAAAGTTGACTGTAGAACAAATTGAGACACCTCCTGGAAAGTAACAGTATCATTTGGGGCAATCTTTAGCCATCCTGTTCCTAAAGTCTTGGTGAAAATAGGCCTACATTCAAACAAAAGGCTCTAACAACCTTTTTACCCTAACCATGTGTTCTGTTCTGTTGAACTGATAAAGTTCTTGAGTCTAACTATGGGTCTGTGTGGTCTTCTGGCTCTGACATAACTTGTTCATGGCCTTTTATGCATTGTGTAGAGCATAAATCAGGTGCCAGAAATGCTAATGAAGGTTAGCTAGTGTCCCAGAGCCTACTTTTCCTTCAGTACCCTCAGTCCCTAACTTTGGCTACAAAGATATTACCCACAGAAAATTACAAGGATAAAGGTATGCCATTCACAGTTGTCACCGAGTAGTGATTCAAAACTGAGTAGTGATTTCAAATCCACCAGAGTAGTGATTCAAAACTGAATGTAGATTCCCATTCTGTCAGCTCTCAGATTGACACATTTAGGACAACCCCTAATTCAAAACCTACTAATGATGGCAGTGGGCTGAAATGGACTGAGTGTTTACTGTACCGGCACGTGGCTGGGCATGGAACATGGGCTTTTTCATGTCGTCTTAATGGGATCACTTTGTGGGGGATGGGCTCATTACCTTCATTGTATAGATGAAGAAATGGAGACACACAAGGCTGGATGTGAAACTCATACCCTACAACAGCCTCTCATTGGAAAGCCAACTGCTTGAGGGGAAAATTATGACTTTCCAATATTTATAAGTTTTACTTAAACATGTGCATATAGTGAAGAGACTTATTTGATACGATCTTCTGAGACATATTCTTTGTGATTCCCACACAGTGATTGGGTTATTGTTGCTGTTGTTAAGTGTCGTCAAGTTGGTTCTGACTCATAACAACCCTGTAGAGTGTTTCTAAGGAGTGACTGGTGAGTGAGAACCACCAACCTTGTGGTTCAAACCAACCACGCAGTTCAATGCTTATGCTATAACACCACACCAGGACTCCAATGATGGGTTGTTGTTGTTGTTAAATGTCATCGAGTTGGTTCTGACCCATAGTGACTCTTTATAGGGTTTCTGAGGAGTGACTGGTGAGCTTGAACCACTGACCTTGAGGTTCAAACCGACACTGAAGTCCAGTGCATTAACCCACAGCACCACACCAGGAGAACTATGCAAATGAGATGTATGGAACCAATGATGGTTAAGGTTATGTGTCAGGTTGGCTGGGCCATGATTGCAGTGGTTTGGCAGTTCTGTATTGATGTAACTGTCCTCCATTTTGTCATGTGTTATAAATCCTAGCCTTTCTGGCTATGGTTAAGATCTTATTTGGGAATAAATAGTCTTTTATGTTAATGAGGCAGGATTATGGTAAGTTGTATCTTGAGTCACTGCCTTACTACAAGGTGTGACTTAAGGCAACACTTTTTTCCTAGTCACCACCCTTACCATCCTTGTTCAAGCCACACTCTGGCACTGCCTTGTTCAAGTGAGGAAATTTCTTAGAGGGCAAGATCTGCATCCAATATATATATGAATGTTCTGTCAAACTTCTCTCTCTTGGTCTGGGTCCTGTACCTGGCTCATAATCATCTCATGTCTAGTTCTTAGAATTTAGGGCAGTAGCTTATTGTGTGACCTGATTTGCCTGCTTCTGCATCTTTGTAGGACTCCTGGTGTAGCACTGTAGGATCCACACTGGAGTTTGAATCACGAGATTGGCAATTCAAACCCACCAGCGGCTCCTTGGAAACCCTATGCAAGATTGCTATGAGTTGGAACCGACTTGATGGCACACAACAACAACAACATCAGCTTAGTAAATCAGTAGCCTTTAGTTGGACCTACTGGCTTAAGTTAGTCAGGAACCTGCCAGCCTTCACAACTGCATGAGCCATTTCCTTAAAGACTGTGAGTTCTGTGAGACATTTTAGAGAGTTAGGAAACCCAAAGACAGGAGAGAAAGTACTGAACGGGACAGTATGGGATGCTACAGAAGATGGGGTGGCATAGCAGTTTGGTAAGGTTGGACATGTGCAACATCTATCATTTCTGACTCATAAGAATAAGTTTTGTGCTGATTCTTTATAGGAAATTTTTTTTCTCCATGATAAAGGTGAGTAATGTATGAAACTTAGAGCAGGATCTGTTGCAAAGATTTTCTATTAGGTGTAATTCTCCAACTGAAAGCACCTTGGAAGAAATGCTTGGTGATCTACTTCCAGAAGATCATCCACTGAAAGTCCAATTCTACTCTAAAACATATGGGGTTGCACTGAGGTGGAGTGGACTTCACAAAAATTGGCAACAGGTATGTTTTTAAATTTTTAGATAGTGTGATGGGAAAAGATTAGGAGATGACAGAATGAAATTGGGTTCCAGAGATGCTCTTCTGAAAATGCAGTGAGTAAGAGAATCAACCCCATAATCTAGGTACGATTTCCATAAGAAATGGAACTAAGGGCAGAGTTCAGGAAGTGGCGTGATTCTGAGCCATAGTGACACAGAAGATAAGGCAGGACCTCGTGGCCGAGGGTATTGACTGTTGTTGTTGTCATCAGACTGGTTCCAACTCACAGCGACCCTGTAAAGTGTTTCTGATGAGTAGCTGGTGGGTTTGAAATTCTGACCTTGAGGTTAGTATTCTAGTGCTTATCTTACAGTGCCACACCAGAATTCCAATGTATTTATTAACTAAAAGCAGAAAAATGAGGCATGGCAAAAAAGTTATAAATGACTCCAGATTTCACATTTTACTGAGGGTGCTGTGAAAATGCTCCCATGTGCCAATGACCATGATAAGACTGTACTGATGGGATGGAGAAAGGAGATCCCTTTTGGTTATAATCAGTGATCACTCAGATACTTAGATGGGTATCTGTCAGTTTGTCGTACTGTGATAGTTTGCACATTGCTGTGATGCTGGAAGCAATGTTGCCAGGATTTCAAATACCAGCAGCATCACTCATGGTGGACAGATATCAGCCAAGCTCTCGGACAAAGGCAGACTAGTAAGAAAGATTTGGCAATGTGCTTCAAAAAATAAGTCATTGAACCCCCTATGGATTGAAACAAAATATTGTCTGAAATAGTTCTAGAAGATGAGCACCCTAAGTTGGAAGGTATTAAAAATCCATACTGACCAAAGTAATGTACTCAATCATACCAACAATTACAAATATAGCATGTTGTTGTTGTTAAGTGTCATCGGGTCTGTTCTGACCCATAGCGACCCTGGCATATGACCTGGCAAAGTTTTATTCTTTGTTAGATGGGGCTGCCCTGAGTAGAATGGTAAATAATAACATTAAAAACTGTGATACCATTCTTCCTATTACTGGATGAACAGGGAGATAAACATAGTAGATTTGAGTCAAAGAGCAAAATAAAAACACTTCCATTCAAAATCACCTGATCTCTTAGTGTTTCTGGTCCATTCAGTCCTTAATTTTTAAGGACTTCTTATACGAGTATATAACAACAAGGACTAGGATTACTCCACCTGAAGGGTTGAAATTGGTCAGCTGAACCTAATTGCCCATATTATAAAGTACCAAACGAGTTACTTAATGCAGCATTGGAAGATTTTAACAGAACAGATAAAGTTAAAATTTCACCATTTCTTTCCTTTGTCAGTGTGAAACTTTTTTTTTTTTTTTAATTTTTATTGTGAGGTTTACATGGGAGAACATCAGCTTTACACTCATCCTATCGTATTTTGTTTCATTGCAATGATTACCATCCCTTTTATGCATCATCAAATAACCAAAGGGTACACCACACAGGCCCGCCCCCCGCCCCCCAGCTGTTAGCTCACAGCCCTTCTCCCTCCCTGAGTCCAGTGACCCTAGCCGTTCCATCTGTCCACACCATCGTCTCTGTCTCCCATGCCTGGCATCACTACCTCTCTGGGTAGGGTTCTGCTCTCCGTTCTTCTCACTTGATGGTCCCAGGGAGTGCCGCTCCTGGGCTGCAAAATCAATCACTCTCCTCCTTTTGTCAAAAAACATCTACCTCTATATTTTCTAGACTCACAGTCAGACCTGATGACAATTGTTCACTATTGTACCACAAGAGTCTTATCCTCATTTCGTTTTGCCAGCCCAGTCCCAACATTCAGTGGTGATCCTACCTTCCCCTGCCCCATGTGGAACTGGGCTCCCTCTTGAAACCATGTAAGCCAGTCACTTCTTGCCTTCATAGCTGCCCCCAGCCCCATTTTGGGTAACCAATGTCTATGTTGCCCATCCCTGTCAGCCCTGTGTACTGAGGAGGTGGGAATGGTCCTTGCTGTAAAGATTTGTTCCCTTTTTTGAGCTACTACATCCATTGTTGTCGTTGTTATGTGCCGTGGAGTTGGTTCCGACTCATAGCGACCCTGTACAGCATTTCCGAGGCTGTAAATCTTTATGGGACCAGAAAACCTCATCTTTCTCCCATGGAATAGCTGGTAGTTTCGAACTGCTGATCTTGAGATGAGCAGCCTGATTTGTAACCACTACGCTATTACATCCTTAAGTATAGGTAAAGTTCTTCAAATTGTAGTAGGTTACTCTTTTTTTTTTATTTTTTCCCTTTTCTTTCTTCTTCTAGGTCAAGTGGGTACTATCTGAAAGTATGGGTGTTCTTGTACTTTATATCAGCTGGATGCTTCACTCTCCACTCTAGTTCTCTGTGGCCATGTCACTGCCTCTGGGCCCAAGAGTCCCTGGGTATTGCCGTACTGCTGACTATCCAAGTCTCCACCCGGGTTCACGGGGGGTCTATTGAATGTGAACGGGCTTAGCTCGCAACTTCATTGCTGTTTTTTCCCAGTATTCCCTTATCATTGACCAACGTGGTCACCAGCCAGACCATATGCCTGCTCATATAGTCCTCTTGAGTCTCAGTCTTGGAAGAAGGTTTGCTCGGAGGGGTCCTGACCACTTGCCTTGATGACTCCCAGATAAACAGCTTACTTGTTCTTGTAGCAATTAATCAGACTGGCGTTATTGTTTCAGATTTTTCCTGCCGGTCTTTCTTTCACGAAGTATCTTCTGTTCCTCTAGCTGCTCCAAGCTGGTATGCTCATCCATTCCAGTGGAAATTTCCTACCTCAGTCAGTTCTCATTGGGGTTCTGGATTCCACCTATGGTCTTGTGCAATATAAAGGCTCCACAGGAAGCCTCTTTCACTGGGCAACTTCTAGCCCCCTTTAAGGTATTCCAATCAGTTATAGGCTGAAGACGACTTACAAGCTTTCTGTAGTGATGATTCTGGCTATTTATTTCTCCCCAACTCAAGTGTCTATTTTACAATGGTAGGCAAGGGAAACCAAGATTCAAAAGACAGCCTAGCATCTTAACACTATTCCCCTCTTTTACCTCTTCAAACTGGGCCTCAATCTCTGTATCCTATAGCCCTGTTGTTCCAAGGTTGTGCATACATCATCATGTACCTCTGTCCCACTTAGTCCATGGGAACCTACCTAACTGTTCTCCCATCAGTCTTGTATTTGTTCTTCCATGCTCCTCCCCTTCTTGTATATCCCAACCCCCCCCTTCCAGCACCCAAACTATCCTGTGTCTATTCCTTACCCTGTGCTCTATCTTCCTCTCCCTCCCCTCCTCTCATCCCATACATTCTGGTAATCAGCAAATATATATATATATAGTTTTTTCTCTTTTTAGTGTGGGTTATTTTTCTTACTCTTTTATAATAATGGTCCTATACAATATTTCTCCTTTTGTGACTGACTAATTTCACTCAGCATAATGTCCTCAAGGTTCATCCATGTTATGTGGTGGCTTGCAGCTTCCTTGTTGTTCTTCAAGGTAGCATAGTCTTCCATTGTGTGTATGTACCAGTTTGTTTATTCATTCTTCAATTGATGGGCACTTAGGTTGTCTCCATCTTTTTGTTATTGCAAATAGTGCTGCTATGAACATTGGTTCTGTGAGCTTTTCTCCCCCGCGCTTAACTCTATTCACATCATCATGGTCAACTCTACTTTGAGGAGGCATTTTTTACCCCAGTCACATTTTGAGTGCCTTCCCACATTCCAGTCCTATATCTGACAGTGTTTCTCTGCTATTCATAGAGTTTTCAGTGACTAGTGATTTGGAAGTAGCAGTCAAGCGATCAGACGACGTATTGCAGTGGGCAAATCTGCTGCACAGGAACTTTTTAAAGTGTTGAAGAGCAGAGATGTCAGCTTGAGGACTAAGGTGCACCTGACCCAAGCCATGGTATTTTCA
>NW_006408702.1:6472189-6481180 GCF_000296735.1 Chrysochloris asiatica
TGAGACTCTTCGGCCACCTGTGGTCCCAGAAGCCTGACTCTGATCACTGTTGCCATCTTCTTCCCCATTCAGGTGCTTCACCTTTCGAGCTTTCTTGGTCTTGACCTTGGGTCGAGCATCCTGATTCTCCTGAGCCTCAGCAGCTGCATGCTCGGGCTCAGGTTCATCGGTGGGAGCCTGAGAAGCAGAAGCCTCCATCTCATGGGCCTTTGTATTAACCTGTTTATCAGCCACACAATTGACTTTTTTGGTCTCAGGGTCAGTATTCTGTATCTTGGGTGACAGCTGCCTCCTGAGCCTCTTGGGCCTTTGAGACTCCTGTGGCCATTGGGACCCCTGTGGCCTTTGGGACCCCTGTGGCCTTTGAGAACTCTACGGCCTTTGAAACCCCTAGAACATTTGAGACCTTCAGGGCTTCTGACACCTCTGGTGCCTTTGAGGCCTTGGGTGCCTCTGAGACCTCCAAGTTCTGGGTCACTGCCAGTAGAGTCTGCATCACCAAGCTGTTGTCCTCTTCTGAAATTTCAGCCTGGAAATGGGTTAGACCTGCACCACTCTCACTTGTGTCAGACATGTTTCAAGTTGATTGGCAAGAGCAAAAGCCCTCCCCTTCTCCAGGATGTTGTCCCTATTTTTTTCATTGATGACTTTCATAATTTTGGGATTCACATTTAGGTCTTTAAGCCATGTTGATTTGAATTTGTATAGGATGTGAGGTAAAGGTCTTGTTTTAATCTTTTGCATATTGCTTTCCAGTACTGCCAGCACCATCTGTCAAAGAGACTATCTCCTCCCCATGTAACATACCTAGGCACTTTGTCAAAATTCAGCTGCCATGTGGATGGGTTAATTTCTAGATTCTCGATTCTATTCCACTGACCAATGTATCTTTTATTGCACTAGAACCAGGCTGTTTGGACCACTGGAGCTGTTAGTAGATTTTGAAGTCTGGGAGTGAGAGGCTTCCAACCTTGTTCTTCTTCTTGAGAAGTGCTTTGCTTATCCTGGGTCTCTTTCCTTTCCATATAAAGTTTGTAAATGTCTTTTCCATGTCTTTGAAGAATGTTGCTGGAATCTGGATTGGGATCGCATTATATGTGTAAATTATTCTGTGTAGTATTGACATTTTCACAACGTTGAGTCTTCCTATCCAGGAAGTTCTTCCACTTTTGTAAGTCTCTTTTGGTTTCTTGTAGTAGTGTTTTGTAATTCTCTTTGTATACATCCTTTGTTTCTCTGGTTATGTTGATTCCTAAATATTTCATCCTTTGGGCAGCTATTTTAAATGGTATTGCTTGCCTAATGTCTTTTTCAGTGCTATCATTGTTGCTATAGAGGAATCCAACTGACTTTTGTATGTTGATCTTCTACCCTGCCACTTTGCTGAATCGTCCAATGATGTTCAGTAGCTTTTTTACTGAGTCTTTAGAGTTTTCTATGCATAGGATCAAATCATCTGCAAATAAAGAGAGTTTTATTTTCTCTTTGCTCATTTGGATGCCTTTAATTTCCCTATCTTGCTGTATAGGTCTGGCGAATACTTCCAAAACAATATTGAAAAGAAATGGTGACAAACGGAATCCTTTCAGGTTCCCGTTCACAGAGGGGAGGCTTTCAGTTTCTCTCCATTGAGAGTGATATAGGCTGTTGGTTTTGTATATATGCTCTTGATTATGCTGAGGAATTTCTATTCAATTCCTACTTTGTTGAGTGTTTTTATTAGGAATGGATGTTGGAGTTTGTCAAATGCCTTTTTTGCATCAATTGATATGATCATGTGGTTCTTTTCCTTTTTCTTATTTATGTGGTGGAATATATTGATTATTTTTCTAATGTTGAACCATCCTGGCATCTCGCTTATGAAACCCACTTGGTCATGATGTATTATCTTTTTTGATGTGCTGCTGGATTCTGTTGACCAGGATTTTGTTGAGATTCTTTTGCTTCTATGTTCATGAGGGATATTGGTCTGTAGTTTTCTTTCTTAGTGATGTCCTTCCCTGGTTTTGGTATAAGGGTTATGCTTGCTTCATAAAAAGTGTTAGGAAGTTTTCCATCCTCTTCTATATTCTGGAATAATTTGAGTAGAATTGGTGATAACTCTTCCCTGAATTTTTGGTAGAACTCACCAGGGAAGCCACCTGGGTCTGGACTCCTTTTGGTCGTGAGTTTTTTGATGACTTGATCAATTTCTTCTTTTGTTATGGGTCTGTTCATGTTTTCTACTTCATTCTGTGTAAGTCTGGGTAGGTAGGGATTTCTAAAAATGCATCCATCTCTTCTAAGTTTTCAAATTTGTTGGAGTACAACTCTTTCTAGTATTCTGTTATTATCCTTTTGATTTCATATGGTTCTGTTGTGACATCGCCCATGTTGTTTCTAATGCGAGCTATTCGTGTCTTCTCCCTCTTTTCTTTGGTTAGGTTTGCCAATTGTTTGTCAATTTCTTTCAGAGAACCAGCTTCTTGTACTGTTGATTCTTTCTATAGTTTTTCTGTTTTCCATCTCACTTATTTCTGCTCTTTATTATTTCTTTTCTTTTGGTGACTGTAGGTTCCCTCTGTTGGTCAGTTTCTAATTGGTGGAGATGCTGTGTTACTGTGTTAATTTTGGCTCTTTCTTCTTTTTGGATGTGCACATTTATTGCAATAAGTTGTCCTCTCAGCACTGCTTTCACTGTGTCCCAAAGATTTTGTTATGTTGTGTTTTCATTTTTGTGTGTTTCTAGGAACTTTATGAATTCACATTTAATTTCTTAATTTACCTAGTCGCTTTTCAGCAGGGTGTTGTTCAGTTTCCATGTACTCGACTTTATTTCCTTAGTCTTCTTGTTGTTGATTTCTAGGTTTATAGCATTGTGGTCTGAAAAGGTGCTCTGTAGTGTTTTGATGGTTGTAAATTAATGAAGGCTTGCTTTGTGACCTAACACGTGGTCAATTCTGGAGAAGAAAGTATATTGTGCTGTTGTTGGGTTGAATGTGCTGTACACGTCTATGAGGTCATGTTGGTTGATTGTGCTGTTTAGTTCCTCTGTAACTCTGTCACATTTATTTCTGGTTATTCTGTCCCTTTTCAAAAGTGGCATATTAAAATCTCCCACTATAAAATAGATAAATTGCACATTTATCTATTTTTTTTCTTCAATACTAGTAAGGTTTGCTTCATATATCTTGGTGGTTTTTCATTGGGAGTGTAGATATTTATTGTAGTTATGTCATCTTGCTCACCTGACCAATTTGATCATGAGATAGTATCCTTCTTTATTTCTTATGCTGGTTTTTGTCTTAGAGTTTATTTTATCAGAGATTAGAACTGTCCCTCCTGCTTATGTATTGTTACAGTTAGCTTGGTATATATTTTTTTCCATCCTTTAACTTTTAGTCTATTTTTGGCTTTGTGTGTAAGGTGTGTCTCTTGCAAGCAGCATATTGAAGGGCTTGTTTTCTTATGCAATCTGCTACTTTCTGTCTCTTCACTGGTGCATTCAATACATTGACATTCAATGTAAATATCAATAGGTATGAATTAATTGCTGCCATCATATTAATTTTTGGTAGTGCTGTTCATTCCTTTGTTCTGCATGCCTTCTTGTGCTGAGTTTATGGGGGTTTTTTGCGCTATTTCTTGTCGGTTTCTTCTTAGTTTTCATGTTTGCTTGTTCTGCTTGGAAGTTCATTTTCATGGGAAGTTGTGAAGTATTAACTTTCTTTGTGGTTAACTTTTCTCTCCATTTAAAAGAATCTATTGTATCCTGTAATCTACCTGACATCCTCACCATGTGGATCTCTGTTGCTACGTTTATCCCTTCTTTGACAGTGATATAATTTTGATCTTCAGTTGACCTCCCTTCTCCTTCGAATTCATTGTTGTAGTTTTGTTCTGTTCTGAACTCAGTTATCTGTCGACTGAGTTTCAGGTGGTGTTGCCACGCCTGTCAATCTCTGGTTGTTGTCTGTTCTTGTTGGTTTTAAATCCAAAAAAGCTCCCTTTAGGATGTTTTGAAGTGCTGGATTGGTTTTGATAAAATCTCTTAGATTCTGTTTATCCTGCAATGTTTCGATTGCACCATAATATTTGATTGATAGTTTTACTGGATAGACGATTCTTGTTTGGCAGTTTTTTCTTCTATGGTTTTGTATATGTCTCCCCATTGCCTTCTTTCCTGTGTGGTTTTTGCTGAGAAGTCAGAGTGTAATCTGATTTGCTTGCCTTTGTAAGGGACACTTCTCTTCTCCTTGGCTGCTTTTAGGATTCTTTCCTTGTCTTTGCTTTTGGAGAGCTTGATTATTATATGTCGTGGTGGCTTTATTTTGGGGTCTATCCTTCATACCGAATGAATCCATAGGAGATTTTAGCCTCTCAGAATACAAAGGAGACACAGGTCCTTTGGGTTGTTGTTATTGTTGTTAAGTGCCATAGAGTCAATTCCATATAGGGTTTCTGAGGAGCAGCTGGTGACTTTGAAACACCACCCTTGTGGTTAGTTGTCCAGTGCTGACACTACAACACCACACCAGAAGTCCACTGTGAATGTTAGGGGCTGTCAAGTTGACCCCAATTCATACTGGCCTTATGTGATCATGAACATTGAGATAGGCATATTGAAATTCTCAACAATAAATTTCCTTTTCCTTAATACTTATCTCCCTGATTCTAAAAAGATAAAAACATGTAAATTGTGCTCTTTCTTGGAGCAGTGATAGCTGACACTGTACTTTGATCTTAAATTGGATTCTCGTGTCTATTTCTCAATCAGTTTGAACCCAGAGGAAGCAAATGAATGTGTAGCAATGACCTTACAAACCCTCCATTGTCAATCAGGGCCTACAGTCAACTGTTACTTTTAGGACTCCTAGTGCGGGCTTGTAAGAAAAGCACTGGACCGCTAACTGCAAAAATCACCAGCTGCTTCTTATAAACCCAACTGTTGTGGTTGTTAAGTGCCATAGAGTCAATTCTGACCCATAGCAACCCTGTATAGGGTTTCCAAGGAGCAGCTGGTGAGCTTAAACTGACAGTTCAAACAGATTTTGCAATCCAGCACATTAGCTGACAGTGCCACAGCAGGACTCCTGGAAACCCTATATAGGGTCACAGTCAGTTGGAACTGAGTGGACAACACTTGACAATGACAAAAATGCAAATTTTAATCTTTTTTATTCTTATTGGAAATTTGAAGATCACATTAGTACCTTTAACAGGAGCCAATATTATCCCCAGATCAATTCCATATTCTTTATGCTAGATGATGTTATTTTTATGAACCCTTCTGGTACAGCGGTTAAGTGCTCAGCTGCTAACCAGAAAGTTAACAGTTCAAACTCACCAGCTGCTCTGTGGAATAAATGTAACAGTCTACTTCTGTGAAGACACAGTCTTGAAAACTTTAGGAGCAGTTCTACTCTGTCTAATAGATTCAATGAGTCAGAATCAATTCAACAGCAATGTTTTGTTGTATGTTTTTGTCTTTTTTTTTTTTTTTGGTATTATTTGTGAAATAGGATAGGAGATCAATCAGCATGACTAGAGCAAGACATGTCTGCTAGGACAGATGGAGAAGTAGGATTGAGGGATGAGAGAGAGTTTATGTCAGGGCTTGCAAGCTAGGAAGAGAGGTTTCAGTGATACAGCAAGAAGGAGGAGTCATGAAGCTTTGAGGAAGATAGTAGTAGAACTGGGTTTAAGGCATTTTATTGGCTATCACTGTGTAAGGTGAACTAGAGTCAGGGAGATCAGTATTAAGAAAGAGAAAATATCTTGTTGGGAATTTCAATACCCTACAACAACAACTCAAAGCTGAGTGCACTCTGATATCATTCAATCTCCTGAATGTTCTACTGGTTTTGTGTGAAAAAGGGGAACTTGTGTCATGGCTGGGAACAGACATCAAATGGTTTTAGAGGGCAGAGACCATGGCTTTCTTCTTCTAAGTCTATAGTCCTTGAATATAGTGTTGTTGTTGTTGTTAAGTACCATGGAGTCGGTTCCAACTCACAGTGACCGTGTGCAGGTTTTTCAAGGCTGCAAATCTTTACGGGAGCAGAAAGCCTCATCTTTCTCCCACAGAAAAGCTGTTAGTTTTGAACTGCCAACCTTGAGGTTAGCAACCCGATTCATAACCACTACGCTATATAGTGGTTATGAATATACTAATATAGTAGGTCTTACAACAACAGCTATAAATATTTATTAAGTGAATGAATGAATATGAAGAACTTGGGAGCACAACAAGCTAGGGGATATCGTTTCTTTGAGCCACAGGACAAATAACAAGACACAATTTCAAATTCCTGACCACCTATCTTTTCCTATGAGAACCGAGTAAATGAGATAACAGACTATCTTATTTCTGTTCAGAAGTACTAAGTGGAATGAACACTTGCCAAGAACCAAAGGTAGACAAAGTATTCTCCAGCACTCAAATGGAAGGGGAAGGATCTGTGGACTAAGGGTAATCTTTGCATTCATATAGACATCTATACCTGCAATGAGAAATGTCCCAATATAAGAATCTATAAAAATATCCAGCCCAACTTGAAAATGGTTTGTTTTCTAACAAAATCAAAAATATTTCAATAACATACATGATATTCTAATAACATATATGTTGATAAGATTATATAAGCAGAAATGCCAATAGATTAGGAATCAAAGCAACAGGCTTATAGTACCAATGGTCTGCATTCTGAGTTGTTACCAGTGCTAAAGTTCAGGGTAAAGCATGGGGTATCACCTATGTATTGGCACTTCGGGTACTGGGTAAAGTCAAACCCAAACTGGAGGGCAGCACAGAGAAGAGGTAGTAAGTATGGTAAAACTGAAGACTACATGGAAGAGCCATGAAGTGAAAAATCAAAGGACAGGAGTCGAAAGGTCCTGGGTCTAGAGGTCTATTGAGTATGAACTAAACTTTTCATGGTATTTGCAGAGTGGACTTCTGGGCTGCTGTGGATAACTGTTACCCAGTTGCTCTAGATCTCACTACTGAAATAGTTTTAAGTATCTCATTAAATTTCTCTCTTTTACTTGGTACATTATTAAGGAGTGGAAGAAATGCAACCCAACAAAGAACAAAGAAATTGAATTCTACCTCACCCATGCTTGCTGAACACCAAGAATAAAGTACTCACATTCCACAAAGTATGAGCTGGCATCAATCTTCCATATGATCTGGCCCCGATGAGAACCATTGACGCCACGGTTCTTATAATCCAGAAAGTTTTCAGACAAAACCTCATCTATATCCCCCAAAGGAAGAAAGAAGAAGAGAGAAACTTATCAGTCTATATCATGTTTTGTTTGTTTTTAAGAAAAGGAATTTAAAACAATGCCACTCCAGCTTAGTATCAGAAAAAACTATCTGGAAAAATAACGTCCTCATATACTATCTAGATCAATGACTTTCAGTACAGGAATCTCCTCTCTATCCTGAAATTGTTGTTGTTGTTAAGTGCCGTTGAGTCGGTTCCGACCCATAGCGACCCTGTACAGGGTTTCCGAGGGTGTAAATCTTTACGGGAGTAGAAAGCCTCATCTTTCTCCCGCGGAGCGGCTGGTAGTTTCCTATCCTGCAATATCTCTGGCAATTGGCCATCTTACTTGTTCTGGAGCACCTCCAGAAATAGACAAATACTTTCTTCCATAGCAACTCATTTCACTGTTGAATAGCTTTTAAAACCCAGCTTCAAGCTGGATGCTGTCAAGTCAATTGCAGTTCATGGCAACCTCAAGTGTTACTGTATCATTGGGTCTTCTTGATGGTTATCTTTATGGAAGATTCTCAAGACTTTCTTCTGCAGTACTGCTTAGTGGGTTTGAATTGCCAACTTTTAGGTTAGTAACTAAGTGACAACCATTTGTGCCAGCTCTTATATAAGTGAAAACACCATTTATCAGTGTTAAAATCTTCCTCCAAAATCTTCCCTTTTCAGAATTGAGTACAAGATATAAAGAAAATATCCAATCACTTTTCATTTTAAGATAATTTTCATGGCCCTTGTGGTGATGTAGGATAAGCACTTGACTGTTAACCATGAGGTTGGCAGTTCAAACCCACCAGCTGCTCCTCAGAAACCTCATACAGGGTTGAGTTAGTTGCAGGAGTCAGAACCAACTCAATGGCATTTAGCAACAACAATCCCACATCATCTCATCTCTTCTCCAGCCTGGCCATGCTGCTTCATCACTGTTCATGTATTCAACCCTGCCTTCATAAACTCATGCATTCAACTGTTCATTCAATCCATGTTTAAAAACATTCCACTCTCTGCTGGATGCTGGAGAAGGCTCAGGACATCATTTGGGCAAAATCCATAAGATTCCTTGTTAACTCAGCTTACAAATTTCTAAGGAGGCATACATTAACGAATAAACATCAACCACACAAATACATGTATTATATGATAAATTACAACACAGGATACAAAGGAAAGGAGCAGGGGCTCCATCTGAGTAACAAGGGAGAGTTTAACAAGGTGTCAGTGGAGCCCTGAGGGATAAAAGAAAGCACAGGGGTGGAGCTCAAGAGTGTGTTTGTGAAGGGTGGGGTAAGGAGCCAGATGTAGTATTCAAGGCCTGAGGCCCTAGAGTCTGTTGTGTGGAAAAACCAAGAGAGGCTAGTAGGTGATGTGCAAGCCCCTCTCTCCTACTGTTTCTCTGCTCATCACATTGCAACCCATTGACGCCCTTCTTAAAGCTGGTGCCTGGAATGGACTGTAGTCTTCTTGGAGAGGACACACCCATGGAGACCCATCTGGTAGTCACTTCCTTGATTCCAGACACCATGCTTTTAATGCAGACTCAGACAGAGATCTGAACTGCACTGTAACTCCACCTTCTAGGGGGCATGAATGAAATTCCTAAGACTACCCTAACAAATGTTTCAAGTCCTCTTCATTTTCAGCAAGCAAGATATCATTTGCATATCGCAGGTTGTTAATGAGTCTTCCTCCAATCCTGACGCCACATTTTTCTTCATAGAACCCAGCTTCT
>NW_006408702.1:6485096-6498314 GCF_000296735.1 Chrysochloris asiatica
TCAGCCAGGTGGCATCAATGATGACGTCAAGTGTGGCAGCGGTAGTGAGGTTGGCCCAGGATCGGACATTGTTTCGTTCTGCTGTGCATGGAGTCACTATGAGTCGGTTCCGACTCGATGGCACCTGACAACATTACAGTATGACCTCATGTTAACCTCATTAATACTATTTTCAGAGATTCTATTTCAAACAGTCACATTCAGATGGAGGAGGATTAGGGTCCCAGCATAACTTTTGGGTGCCACAGTTGAATCCATTACAGGCCATTGCACTTTCTGTTTCACCAGGAAGTAACTCTCTGAGTTAGGTGAATTAGAGGATATAGGGAAGAGCAGCTTTAAGCATCCAATTCCACTTCAGAGGTTGAAGGACAACTAGGCACAAGAAGGTCCAGTGAAGGGATAGGTCATGGCTGTTCTTTCACCCCTAGGTGCACCCAGAAGTTCACATCCTCTATCAGATTAAACCTAAGAAGCAAGCATTGGTGAGGTGCAATGAGGATCTGATTCTCAAGGCCTTTTTATTTCATACATCAATTGTGTCACTGTCTTAGGCTGGGTTTTCTTGAGAAGCAAAACCAGAAAGCCAGGTATATGTACATATATATAAAGAGAAATTTAATATCAAGGAAATGGCTTACAATTGTAGAGTCCCAGGTTCCCAGCAAAAGAGAGAGAGAGCTTTTCCCTTGTGTCTGTTATATTGGGAGCAGTATTTCTGAATGTAATAGACACAAAGGAAAAGTTCCCCAAGGAAGCATCCCTTCAATTGATTGGCTGCTCATAGCCACTCATCATAGAGTCAACTATACCTGTATTAGGTTTCATCACCATGGAACTAAGTACATCTTAACAGCTAAACCACTGGGAATCCTGGCCTAGTCAAATTGACACAGAACTCTAATTGTTCCAGTCACTTCTGTAGCCTCAGATTCCCCATCTGCAAAGTTGGGGACAGCAGTAGCTCTGACCTCACAAATGAGGATTAAATGAGGCCATTGGTAAATGTGCTTGCAACCTGATACGATGACTGTAGAATCTGGCTGCCCCTTCCTTCGAGCAATGATTGGGCAAAGCAGCACCATATCTGCCTCATTAATGGTAAAAACTGTTTGTATCCCTAGGAAAATCACTTGTTTGCAAAACTTGACTGTCTTTAAATTCACAGTGTGTGCACAAAGCCCTGCTTGGGTTACTAAGATGATTGCATGATATGTTTTTTTTTTTACAATAATTGCCTCATTTCTGCAGAAAGGCATAATATTTTCCTAGCTCCCTGGGTCTTCAGTACAAATATAACCAGTCTCATGCTCAGACAGAAATTTGCCTCAGTTTGGCAATTCTCCAAGGGGTGGTATTTACCTGAATTTATCCATTCCAGTCACCAGAATATTCACCTTATTAGACACAGTCAGATATTCATAGATTACAACAAGTAGAACTGGGATGTTCATTCATGGACAGATAAATGCATATTGAACCCTTTACTCCATTCTAGGCATTGTGATAAACACTATGGATATACTGATTAACAAAATCTACCCTATGCTTATGTTGTTGTTGTTAAGTGGCATTGAGTAGGTTCCGACTCATATTGACCCAGTATTGGGTTTCTGAGGAGCGGCTGGTAAGTTTGAACTGCCGACTTTGTGGTTCCAACTGACCTTGTGGTCCTTCACTTATCCTACAGCACCACACCATGACTCCTGTGTATGTTCTTAGGGAGTGCCTAAATCTATTTATTGCTGGTAGCTGCTGTCTAGTTGGTCCCTGACTCAGGACAACCCCTACACAATGGAATAAAATGTTGCTTGGTCCTGCACTATCCCATGAGTATTTGATGACTGCATTGGACTGTTGGGATCCACAGGGTTTTCATTGACTGATTTTCTGAAGTTGATTGCCAGACTGTTCTTTCTAATTGGCCTTAGTCAAAAAGCTCTGCTGAAACCTGTCCAGCGTCATAGTAACATACAAGCTTCCCTGATGGACAGGTGGGGGCTGCTTATGAGGTACATTGGTTGCAAGTTGACCCAAGGTCTTCTTCAAAGAGAAACTACTACCATTGAATCAACAATTCCACCATCAGAACCAATAGTAACCAATAAACCATAATATGTATCTTGGGCAGGATTTCTCAATCTCAGTATTTTTGTCATTTTGGCCTGGATAATTGTTTGCTGTGAGAAGGTGGTCCTTTGCTTTGTGTGATGTTTATTGGCCTCCCTGATACATCATTCCTCTTCAATTTGTCTTTTCTGGTAAATAGACTATATGATTGCCCAAATCAAAATGGGCCAATACCAGTCCATTTCAACACATTTTTGTCTACCATATTGATCTTTATGCATTGCATTTAGTTTCTGACAACTTCAAATTTTTCTAGATTTATACTTGGTACTTTCCACATTCAAATATTAATGAATGTTTGAAGCTGTTTCTTCACATTCTGAGTCATGCCATATCAGCAAATGAAGGTCCCAAAAGTTTTACCCATCCATGTAACTGTGATCAACTGTAGTTTGAAAAGACAGCTCTTCTCAGTTGCATTTTGAGTAACATTGGATCTGAGGAGCTCAGCTTCCAGCACTATATCAGATAATGTTCAAGTGCTATTATATGGTTTCACTGGCCAGTCTTTCCAGAAATAGATCACTAGATCCTTCTTCCTAGTCTGTGTAAGTCTAGAAGTTCCACTGAAGCCAACAGTGACCCTGTTGGTACTTGAAATAATGGGGGCATAGCTTTCTGCATCACAGAAATACTTAAGTCACCACAGCACCACAAACTGACAGATGAGTGGTAGATATTCCGGGCAAAAAATGGGACAACACTGGGGTATCAATCTTATAGTTAATACAATAGGAAAAGTATATCATAAGGGTAACAGATCTGAAAATAAACCATAAAGAAAGAAGATACAAACATTTGTGCATGATGACTATAGTCTCAACATCTAAAAAGTATCCAGCTTACAGAAGTGAAGGTACAAGCTAACTGACAATTTTTTGTCAGAAATGTTACCTACTCTATTAAAAAAAAATAGAACAACGAGATAAGTTCATCCGAATATGTATGCATATTAAAACTAATAAGAATAAAGTATTATATTTATTGTTGCTTTGTGTCTGGTTGAGTCTGTTTCAACTCACAGTGATCTTGTATAGGGTTTTCTGAGGCACAGTTAGTGGGTTTGAGCTGCCAATCTTGTGTTTAGCTGTCTGGTGCTTATCCTACAACAACACACCAGGATTCCAATACATTATAAATAAATATATGTAAACATGTGTGTTTACTTGTACACACACACATATAATATATGCATAAGAAGATGAACGAGATAGAAAGGAACACAGACATAACTATTTGTAGCAAAGAATACACAATTTTTTTTCATCTCATAGAGTATAAAAATGGAACAGCTACAGGTCACAGAGGAAGCTTTAAAATATTTCAAAGGATCACTTTGCTATAATCTGTAATCTCTAACTGCACACAGGTTGAGCAGCTTAGGAGGTATGGAAGGGAACATGCATCCCCAGGCACTAGTATACAGTGGCACTTCAAAGATATTATTTTAGAGAAATTTAAATTTTACTCTGAGTTATTATCTCAATTTGCTGAATTTTGAATACATGAATATATCCTCTCTTTATGTTTTAAATGAATTTTTGGAAAAAAAAAGCTAACTCGGTAATGCAGATAACCTCTATACAGGGTTGCTATAAGTAAGACCAACTTGATGGCATATAGCAATAATGACTATTTTCCTAAGCATGCAGTCCTTCTTTTAACATGTACAAAATAAAAGAGATGAAGCCTCTTTTCTCAGGAATATTCTGGCTGGACTTCTTCCAAGACAGATTTGCTCATTTTTTCTGACAATCTATATGGTATATTTAATATTCTTCATTAATACCATAATTTTAAAGCATCAATTATTCTTAAGTCTTCTTTATTCATTGTTCAGCTTTTGCATGCATATGAGGTAAATGAATATCCAGGACTTGAGTCGGGGGAACCTTTGTTCTCAAAGTGATGACATCTTTGCTTTTTGACACTTTAAAGTGATCTTTGGCAACAGATTTGCCCAATGCTATACATCATTTGATTTCTTGATTGTTGGATCTATGACTGTTGATTGAGGATCCAAGTAAAATGAAATCCTTGATGACTTCAATATTTCTTTTGTTTATTATATTGTTTATTGGTTGAGGTGTGAGGATTTTCATTATCTTTATATTGACATGTATTCCATACTGAAGATTGTATCTTTAATCTTCATCAGTAAGTGCTTCAAGTATTTAGTAAACACAAAATTAATAACAGCAAAAAAATGAAAGAAAATCTGATAACAAAATGAACTCCAAATGGAAACATATATAGAACAAAGGAATCATCAACATCAAATACAAACCACAAAATAATGACAAAAATAAATTATATCTATCATTAATTACACTGAATGAAAACAGATTAACAGTATAAATCAAGAGAAAGAGAGCGGATAAGAGAAAGAGAATGGATAAGAAAACAGAACCTTGCATGTTGCCTACAAGAAACTCACCCTAGACACAAAGATAAAAATGAATTAAAAATCAAAAGATGAAACAAAATAACCCTAGCTAATGGCAACCAAGGAAGGGAACTGGCAATATTATTTTCTGATAAAATAAAATAGACTTCAAGGGAAAAAAACAGGATAAAAGAGATGTTTTTGTTAAGTGTTGTCGAGTCTGTACAGGGTTTCCGAGGTTGTAAATCTTTACGGGAGCAGAAAGCCTCATCTTTCTCCTGTGGAGCGGCTGGTAGCCCGATTCGTAACCACTATGCTACCAGAGTTCCTTGGATAAGGGATAAGGAAGGACATTAAAATTTTGACACCTCAACAACAAAAATACAAACAATTAAAATAAAAAACGGACAGAGAACACAGACAGACACTTCACCAAAGAGGACATACATGTGGCAAACAAAAACATGAAGGAATAGTCATGATCATTAGCCATGCAAATCAAAGCAACAATAAGGTATTCATCCTACATCCACAATAATGTTGTTGTTGTTAAGTGCTGTTGAGTCAGCTCTGACTTATAGCAACCCTGTATAGGGCTTCCAGGGGTCCTGGTGTGGAGCTGCAGGTTAGTGCACTGATTGCAAGTTCAATCACAGGGTTGGCAGTTCAAGCTCAACTGCAGCTCCTTGGAAACTTTATACAGGGTCGCTATGAGTCAGAACTGACTTGTCAGTACTTAAAAACCATAGGGTTTCCGAGGAGCAGTTGGTGAGTTTGAATCTCCCATCCTGTAGTTCAAACTGACCTTGAGGTTGAGTGCTTATCCTATGGCACCACACCAGCAAAAATTGCCAAGTTCAATTACACAGAACACAACAGACGGTGGCAAGGGTGTAGAAAGATTGGAACTATCCTACACTGCTGATGGGAATGTAAAATGGTGCAGCCACTGTGGAAAACTGTATGACAAATCCTTGTTGGGGTTGTTAAGCACTGTGGAGCCAGTTCTGATTCATAGCAATCCTATATAGGATTTCCAAGAAGCAGCTGGCAGGTGTGAACTGCTGACCTTGCGATTAGCCATCCAATACTCATACTATGACATCACACATGGTGCTTCCTTAAGACATTGGAAATAGAAATATAATTTGATCCAGCAATCTCCCTACTAGGTATATATATCCTAAATGAGGAAGAGCCAGGATGGTTAACAGATATATGTACACCTATACTCATGGTCACCGCAGCATTATTCACTTTAGCAAAGAGATGGAAACAATGTATGTGCCTATCAACAGATGAATGAAACGAATATGCCCACATGGAAAACATACACATATGCCCAATGGAATACATCAGAATGTTGAAGAATAATGATGAATCTGTGAAACACCTCATAACATGGATGAACCAAAGGGACATCATGCTGAGTGAAATCAGGCGATTACAAAAGGACAAATATTGTATACTAAACAATTACTAAAGAGTCAAGGAAAGGTATATACACACAGAAAAAAAATCTTTGATGGTTACCAAGGGATGGAAAGAAAGGGGAGAGAAAGTCACCAACTAGATAACACACACATATTTGCTTGGGTGAAGAGAAAGGCAACATGCTCAAACAATGAGGGAGTGATCAGTACAATATCACTAATGAAAAGCAAGACATGGAGCGGTACATAGGAATTATCAGTAATAACAAACATTGATCTACATGTGGATACATTGCTAGACAGGCAAGATGCACAGGCATGAGTAGGCAAAAGATATTATACTCATGAGCATACATAGCTTTGGCAGATGATATTTCTATGTACCTATTTTATGTGAGTCCTGGTGTGGCACTGTGGGCTAATGCATCAGACTGCAAAGTCGTTTGAACTGCAAGGCTGGTGGTTCAAGCTCACCAGCTGCTCCTTGGAAACCCTATAGAGGGTTGCTATGGGTCGGAATCAACTCAAAGGTACATAACAACAACATTTCATGTGCTGTACATATATCCTACAAATCTCATGGTCAACAATTCAAAGTCAAAGTTGCTCCACAGAAACATGAGGCTGTATGTTCTGGTAAAGATTCACAGTCTCCGAAACCCTACACAGCAGTTCTACTTTGTCCGATAGAGTTCCTATGAGTCACAATCTACTCTATGGCAATGGTAGGGGTTTTTTGTGGGTAGGAGGAGGGTAGTAAATAAATCCATGTAATTAAGATCAAACAGGGGCAAATGTGTGGAAACTTCTAAGCCATACCAAACATTTTAGGGAATGGGTCACTGGGCCTGGAGGCTAGTCGTGGGGGACATGAATGTCAGTTGGCATAACATAGTTCACAGAGACAATATTCTGCATCTTCCTTTGGTGGTCAGTGACAGGGTTCCTAAAAGCTTATGAGTGGCTATCTATTGGTCTTTTCCTGTCGAGAGCATGGAAGAGTGAAGGTAACCACAAACATGTGGAAATAATTAGTCCAAAGGACAAATAGACCATGCAGCCTCAATGATCCCAAGACCAAAAGACCTATTTAGTGCCCCACTACCATTGCTAACTGCTCTGAAAGAGATCACATAGTGGATGCTGGATCAAGTGGCAGCAAACTGTGGAACAAAACTCAAAATTCTAACAAAAATCAAGCTTGCAGGTCTGACAGACAATGGTGGAAACTCAGAGACTGTGGTCCTTAATCACCATTCAGGGCAGGAACTGAACACCCATGATTCAAAGTTCAGCCTAACAATAGATAGGCCTAGAAGGTGAAAAGTACCACCAGGGAAGTACATACTTCTTAGAACAATCATATGAGATTAAAAGGGGATCACTTGTCCAGTGATAAAGTTCAGAAGGCAGGAATGGATAGGAAAGAAAGAGGACTAGAAAAGGAGGCACAGGAAGTAGGAAGAGTGCTGTTCCACTGTGGAGACTGCAGTCAATACTATGAAACAAAATGTATCTGAATTGCTGAATGAAAGACCAATTTTCTTTGTAAACTTTCACCCAAATCACAATAAAAAGTTAAAGCAAACCAAGAAATAAATATTTAGGAGGATGTCCCCGAAATGCCATCTTTAAGTGCCTTGCGTGTCACTTGTGATGATTTGAGTAAGCCCTTATTCCATTTTGTAACGAGTATCACCAGGCAGTAGATGCACATTTATCTCATAGATTCCTCTCAATGGTCTTGAGAAGCAAGTTGCGCTTTCTCTATTTAGGAATTAAAGAACCCGAAATTTTAGAGACTGTAACTGGCTAGTAGGAGAGGATTCTATTTCAAGGCTGTAACTTGGACATCCTGCTGCAGTCTGCAACTCTTCTATAGATTTGGGACTTTCCAGCCCCCACAATTGTATCACTTAATTCCCTAAAGGAAATCCCTGGGTAAGTCTGGGTAAGCCCCACCCAGTGAAGAGACATCTACTTACCAATAAGGTACATGCCAATCCAGTCTCCAGCATCCACTTCTTCCTTTATGTCCCAGTGAATTACCAGATCCTGCGAGTGTCCTATGGAGTAGTAAGAGCTGCTGACCATGAGGGTGGATCGACTGTCTGAGGTGACCAGGTCAGTGTCACTGGTAGAGCGGGGGATAGTAACATGGTCGTGAGGGCCACTCCTAATGTCCACATTGTGGAACTGGTCAGGGTTGTAGCTGTATCTGAGTGGTTCCTTGCACCGGCGCCGATTCTGAGAGTTCCTAGAGGGAGATGCCATGGCAGCCAGGCCCAAAAACCTGTTCTGGTAGAGGTTCTGTGGGGGCAAACAAACAACAAAGCAAGTCAGGAGATGCCAATAATGAGAGGTGCTGGGAAAAAACAGTCATTAGTGAGGTTCCTTCCTAAACAGGACTTGAAACACAACAGTGAACATCTTCCTCAGGACAAATTCTATAGCTATAAGTTCATACAGAGAAAACAGGAGCAAAAAATATGGGTTCAACAAGGCTCATCAATTCTCATACTCTGTTATAGTCTCTGCCATTCCTAACTCACTCTAACCTTCCTGGGACTAGAAGGACTAGAAGGTATATAGAATGTTCTTGAAGAAATCAGTGCCCTTAAATAAAGTGTCATCTCTAAAATCAATTCAATTGGATCCTCCTTTGGGGTAAATGATGGTCATTATCACTGATCATTTTAGTTGTCCTTGTAGCATTCAGGTCCATGCACACAGCTCAGTATGAGAGGTGGTCCCTACTGGTTGAGGAGGTTGTTCTCCACTTGGAACCTTTTCACTTACAGAATGTCTAAAATGTCTATTAAGAATTCAGACACCCTCGTAATCTTTCTTGAACACTACAATTTTCAATAAAATTCCATCTCAAGGGACTATTTCTCCCTTGGAGCCAATGTAATTGTATAAAACATTGTACTTCATGAGGGTAAAAAACAAATGCATGTTTCCAGTATGAGCACTGAAAGCGAGCTGAGGTGGTACAGAATAGTAACGTGATTGCTTTAGATACAGAGTACCTTTCAACCATGGAAGGTAGAGAATCCCAGAGATTTATACAAGGAGTTGTTCTGAACCAAGCAAAGTCTACTAAAATTGGGGTTTAAATGTACATGCTTGGGTTCCTGACTGTACATATACATGCTATCCTATAATAACATTTTGGTTTTCAAGAAGAGAAAATTAAGGTCACAAAAGAATTGAATCATACAGTCCCAGGGCCTTACACACCAATCGATACAAGTTATTGACTTCTTGTTTGCCAACCAGTCCACAGCACCCATCTATTCATTAAATTAGATAAGTCTAGTTAACAGTATTTTAGGATTACATTTTTTTCTGTCTTCCAAGACTAGTGAACTTATAAAAGTCTGTTAACTTAATAAATCACAGTGTTGGCATTCTGAGTCTCAGTTCTTAAAGATCAGGTGGCAGGCATTTTCACTCATTATTTGGATCTCTTTTAGAACATTTTCTAGCCCTACTGACATTAATCATGGCAGAAAAGCCACACATCAGGAAACATCTCTTCATGATAGTGGTGCCATATTTCCTTTTTTTTTTTTTTTTTTTTAAATGCTTGTCACTACAACTGTATGAAAATACATAGATTATGTGTCACCTAAAAACCAACCCTCTTCTCAGACAGCCTGCCTCTTTCACAGGCACCTGGTAAACCAGGAAGAAGTGCTTGAGGGGACTGCTATGAATTAAGTATGTGATAGAATCCTGGTCCTTGAACTTGTGGATGCTAGTCTCTATACTGAGGCAGCACTTATCTATGGAGGAACTCAATTATCTATGCCAAAGAATTTGGAAGACAGCATCCTGGCCAACTGACAGGAAGAGATCCATATTTGTGTCCATTCCAAAAAGAGGTGACCCAACAGAATGGGGACAACATTGGTCAATATCACTAATATCACATGCAAGTATGATTTTGCTGAAGATAATTCAAAACCAGTTGTAGCAGTACAGCAACATGAAACTTCCAGAAATTCAAGCTGGATTCAGAAACGGACTTGGAACAAGGGACATCACTGCTGATGTCAGATGGATCCTGGCTGAAAATAGAGAACACCAGAGTGATGTTTACCTGTGTTTTATTGACTAAGCAAAGGCATTGGACTGCATGGTTCACATGGCTTACATTGTGAACAATGGGCATTCTCCAACAGTGCACAGTGCTTATGTGGAACTTATACTCAGAGCAAGAGGCATTCCTTCAAACAGAACAAGGGGATTTAAAATTTGGAGAAGTTATGTGTCAGGGTTGTATCCTTTCTCCAAATTATTTAATCTGTATACTGAGTAAATAATACAAGAAGATGGGCTATATTAAGAAGAACAAGGCATCAGGATTGGAGGAAGACTTGTTAACAACCTATGACATGCAAATCACACAGTCTTTCTTGCTGAAAGTGAAGAGAGCTTGAAGCACATATTGCTGAAGATCATAGACAGCCTTTGTAAGGATTACAACTCAATGTCAAAAAAGAGAGAAAATCCACACTACTAGACCAATAATAAATAACATCATGATAAATGGCGAAAAGATTGAAGATGTCAAATACTTCATTTTGCTTGGAACCACAATCAACACTCAAGGAAGCAGCTGTCAATCTGCTATAAAAGAACTCTTTAAAATGTTGAAGAGCAAAGATGTCACTTTGAGGACTAAGGTGAGCCTGCCCTAAGCCATGGTACTTTCAATCACTTTATGGACATGAATAAGGAAGAATAAGTGTGTAGAAGAATTGATGCACTTGATTTATGGTGTTGGTGAAGAATAGTGAGAATACTGTGCTGTGGTACAATAGGATAAGCACTGAACTGCTGACCACAAGGTTGACAATTCACACTCACCAGTCACTCCTTGAAAAATAAGAGTCACTAAGAGTCTGAAGAAACTCAGTGGCACTTAACAATAACGTAGACGATCAGAAGAACAAACAAATATGTGTTGGAAGAAGTACAGCCAGAATTCACCTTAGAAGTGAAGATGGTGAGACTTTGTCTTGTGTATTTTGGATCTATTATCAGGAAGACCAGTCCCAGGGAAAGGACATTATTCTTGGTCGTGTAGAGGGTCAGCAAAAAAGGGGAAGACTCCAACGAGATGAACTGATAGATACACTGGCAGTAAAAATAGGTACAAATAAAACAATCGTGATGATGGTGAAGGCTAGGGCAGTGTTTTGTTCTGCTTCACATCAGGTAGCTCTGAATTAGAGCTAGCTCTAGAGCTCCTAACAGCAACACTACTGTGGACAGGATCCACTTTGGAAATGGGTCTTTTTTGTTATGCTAATAAAATTCTGAGGGAGTACTGTTGTTGTTATTAGCTATTGAGTCAGTTCCAACTCATAGCAATCCTGTGTATAGTTTTTGAGGAGCAGCTGGTGGGTTTGAACTGCTGACCTTGAGGTTAGCAATCCAGTGCTGTCCTATAGTGCCCACACCAGGACTCCTGACCAAATATGTTAAGAGCCGTTCCCACCCATAGTGACCCTGTATAGGGTTTCCAATGAGCAGCTAGTGAGCTTGAACCACTGACATTGCAGTTTAGACGACTTTGCAGTCTGACACATTAGCCCACAGCACCACACCAGATATAGTAGGTTCTGAATCGAATTCCGGAGTCCTGGTGTGGTGCTGTGGGATAAAGCACTGGACATCAAGGTACATTTGAACCACAGGGTTGACATTTCAAACTCACCAGCTAATCCTTGGAAACCCTATGCAAGGTCATTATGAGTCAGAACCAGCTCGAAAGCACCTAACAACAACAAATCTAATTCTACTCTCGTGTGTCAGTTTGCAGTACTGTAGTGGATTGCGTGTTGCTGTGATTCTGGAAGCTACGTCACTGGTATTTGAAATACCAGCAGGGTCACCCTTGTGAACAGGTTTCAGATGAGCTTCCAGGCTAAAACAGATTAGAAAGAAGGCGAGACAGACTAACTGAATTTTTAGTCACTGAAAACCTTACGAATAGCACTGGAACACCACTGTCAGACAGCGCCAGAATATTGAATACTGAAACATGATGGAGGGCACCAGAACGCAGTCAGATATAGTGCCCTTCATTTGCTGATGGGGCACAATTCAAAATGAGGAGAAACAGCTGTAAACATCCATTAAAAATCAGAAATGGAATGTATGAAGTATGAATCTAGGAACATTTGAAGTTGTCAAAAAAAGGAAAAGTAAGTCATAAACATCGATATCCTAGATACTAGTAAGCTGAAATGGACTGGTATTGGTCAGTTTGAATCTGAAAATCACATGACAAATGGAGGAGGAATGGTGTCCCATTCATCATCAAAAAGAACATATCAAGGTCTATCTTAAAATACAACGTTTTCTGTGATAGGATAATATTAATATGCCTAAAAGGAAGGCCGTAGAAGAAATGATGCATTTGAGCTATGGTATTAGCACGAGGGCTTCTATCATGGAGGGCGGCAGTTAAACGATGTGCCACAACTGCGCAGACCTGGTGGAGGTGTTAAATGAAACCCAGACCACGGATTGGCGGGTGAGAGGTGTCTGGAGACCAGGTCGATGGGGACGCTGCCTAGCGGGAAGAGACTGCAGGGGCCGGCCAGGCTGTCCTACTTACCCCCGGACTCCAGAGCGCCTTCCTAGCCTAACCTTTGGATCCTGGCTTTGAGGCGGAGTCGACCAACTTAGAGACCCACAAGTGCAGCCCAAAGCGTCTCACTACAACCCAGTCGCCCCGCCTCCGCCTCTTGATTGACATCCAAGGATAGAAATCCCGCCTTTGAGCCTGACTTAAGAGCCCTAGCACAAGGACATTCCTATTTAACAGCAACCATGCAACCGCTACTCCTCTGTCTGTCGTGCTGTGGTGGTTTGAATTGCTGTGACTCTGAGGGCTATGCCACCAGTATTTTAAGTAACCAGCAGAGTCACCCATGGTGCACAGGTTTCAGATGAGCTTCCAAACAAAGACAGACTAGGAAGAAAGAGTGACAAACTACTTCCAAATCACTAGTCACTGAAAACTCTATGAATAGCAGAGAAACACTGTCAGATACAGGACCAGAAAGTGGGAAGACATTCAGAATGCGACTGGGGGAAAAAATGCCTCCTCAAAGTAGAGTTGACCAAGATGACCATGATGACATGAATAGAGTTAAGCTCGGGGGAGAAATGCTCACAGAACCTTCATTTGCTAATGGGCCACAAATCAAACTGAAGAGAAACAGCTGTAAACATCCATTGAAAATC
>NW_006408702.1:6521080-6539434 GCF_000296735.1 Chrysochloris asiatica
TATTCATTGCAACTATATTCACAGTAACCAAATTGTGGAAATAACACAAGTGTAGATCAATAGATGAATGGATGAATATAATGTGGGTGTGGCACTGTAGGATAAGCACTCAACTGCAATACCGGTTTGAATCTCAAGGTTGGTAGTTCAAATTCACCAGGTGCTCTTTAGAAATCCTATACAGGGTTTCTATGAGTTGGAACCAACTTGACAGCACTTAACAACAACAATAACATATATAAATATGTGTGTGTGTGTGTGTGTGTGTGTGTGTATACAGTAAACTCTTACTCAGGCATAAACAGAACTGAAGTTCTGATAACCAACATGAATCATATACGTAGATATACCTAAGCCCCTCTTTCTAGTCTGTCTTAGTCCAGAAGCTCTAACGAAAACTGTTCAATATCCTGACTTAGTATGAGGTACATTGGTGTATAATTTGACATTTGTTGAGTAAAATTAGTCAAACACAAAAGGAAACATATGATGTGGTCCCACTAACATGAAATACCCAGAATAGACCATTGCATAGAAACAAAAGTTTATTAGTGAATACCAGATGGTAGGGAGCAGTTTGATGATTTATTGCTTTAGTCATTCTAAGTCTCTGTTTGGGGTGATGAAGAATATTTGGAAATGGATTTTATAATGGTTGTACAACATGATGAGTGTAATTAATGTCACTGGATTATACTCTTGTTCTGTTCTATAAATTTACCACAAAAAATTTTTTAAGAAAAAAATCACATTGCCCACATATGTCCTGTGATTCACCATTATTAAAGGGAGAAAAGAAAGCTTGTTAGGGAGAAAAGAAAGGCCTTCATCTCATCTTTCAAATCTCACCTGTTGGGGATGAGATTCAATACAACCTCCTGAGATTTGATTCCCTATGCTCATTAGATCTTTAAGAATGAGGCCAATGGTCAAAGGTGGAGGTGAGAAATTTTCAGAGGCCCCTAATCCCAGTGCAGTTATCTTTTGGTCAGATGGCAGCAGTTCTTCTGTGGAGACAAGAAGGTTCTTGTGTCGCTGCCATAAAACCGTCTTTCACTATACTTAATCTTTCACCATACTTATTCAATTTTTATGTTGAGCAAAAAGCTCTGGTAGCGTAGTGGTTACGAATCGGGCTGCAGACCGCAAGGTCAGCAGTTCGAAACGACCAGCTGTTCCGCGGGAGAAAGATGAGGCTTTCTGCTCCCGTAAAGATTAACAGCCTCAGAAACCCTATACAGGGTCGCTATGAGTCGGAACCGACTCCATGGCACACAACAACAACAACAACATGTTGAGCAAATAATTTGAGAAGCTGGATTATATGAAGAAAAACATGGCATTAGTACTGGCATCATTAACAATCTGCGATATGCAGATGATACAAACTTGCTTGCTGAAAGTGAAGAGGACTTAAAATACTTACTGATGAAGATCAAAGACCACACACAGTCTTTGATATGGGTTGCATCTCAGTGTAATGAAAACAAAAATCCTCATTACTGGACTAATAAACAACATCCGTATAAATGGAGAAAAGTTTGATGTTGACAAATACTTCATTTTGATCATATCAACCATCAACACTCATGGAAGCAGTAGTCAAGAAATCAAATGACACATTGCATTAGGCAAATCTGCTGCATGGGAAGACCTATTTAAAATGTTGAAGGACAAAGACGTCGGTTTGAAGGCTGAGGTGCACCTGACCCAAGCCATGGTATTTTCAATAACCTCATATGCATGCGAAAGTTGGACAGTGAAAAAGGAAGACCATAGAAGAATTGATGCATTTACGTTATGGTGCTGGAGAGGAATATTAAAAGTACCATGGACTGCTGAAAAGAACAAACAGATCTGTGTTGGAAGAAGTGCAGCCAGAGTAATCTTTGGAAGCCAGGATGGCCAGACTTTATGTCTCATACTTTGGAGGGACCAGTCGCTGGAGAAGGCTATCCTGTTTGGTATAGTGGAGGATCAGAGAAAAAGAGGAACACCCCCAGCAAGATGGATTGGCCCAGTGGCAGTGTCAATGGGCTCAAACGTAGCAGCGCTTGTGAGGTTGGCTCGGGAGCAGGCAGTGTTTTATTCTGTTGTGCATAGGGTTGATGGCACCTAACAATAACAACACTAACTTCTTAGCTCCAGGGCACCCACCTGTTCCTAAAACTTCTATTTCAAAACTGTGTTTTTAGTCTCAAGCCACCTGTTAAAATAGTTTTCTTTTGTGCGAGCCATTGTGCAGAAAAAATATATCTCAAAGTTACTTACACTACATTCTGAGGGCCCCTTTTATTTGAAAAGGAAAGAAAACCAAATCCCACACATTATTGGCTGAAAGAGAACATTAAGCATAGAAATTTTTACTAAGTAAATCAAGCCAAATCAAAGACTATCCACATGGGATGTCATGATTTAAAAGAAAAGGGGCTTGTTAAAATGACAGTCAAACATTATTTTAGGAACACACAAAGCCTTCTCACTCAGGGAAAAAGAAATCTAACAATAAGTTTAGGAGAGTTGAACAGCCCCTCCCTGCATCTGCTCTAAGGCCAGGTAAAGATAACAGAAGGAAAACCTCTGAGCATCATGCTTGTTAAGAGTTAAGAGAAGACAGTAGGAGGCCTGGCCTTCGAAGTTTGGGTATGTATTTTTTACTGCTTTTGCCAAATTCGAAATCTCCTGATGCATATCTGAGTTCCTTAGAAGGTTTATGCTGAGAGATGTTCAATAAAGAGATGTTGAAATCTGGATGGTTTGAATACCCAGAACAAGGGGGCTGTGGGTATAGAGGAGACAGGAAGTTGGGAGGCAGGAGCTCCTCTATCCCCTATATCGGACAGCACCCCACTTTTCCCTGTTCAATATTAGGTCCAGTTCTTCCTCAGGAGGGTACTATGCTGATAGAAGGTGAGAATGTTTCTTGTTTATTTACTGACATTAGAAGAAATTACATGGCTTCATCTCTGAGAACCACAGTAACACTTCAGTTCTCAGGGCCAAACCTCCAGGGAACCCTACTGACCACTCAGGAGCTGCCTGGTGACCATGCAGAGAAACGCTGCTGGCTATGTATTCATGCCACTTTCATCCCAAGGCGGCCCTAAGGCTATAAAGTTTATGAAATGCTGCTGGCTATGCATTCACACCACTTCATCCCAAGGCCGCCCTAAGGATATAAAGTTTATGATAGACATCCTCATGACCACCTCAACTTCCACTCCTCATTCAGCTTTGCAGGGTTGTGCTGTGCTGAGTGGGATGGCAGAATGGGATGATTTTTCCAGAACCGGGGCACCTCCACTTGCTTGGAGTCTGCTAAAGTATACCCAGAAAACTGTGAAAAAGAGAATCATAGAATGAGAGGCATGGGAGGGACTTAGCCCATTTCCTGTTACTCATCAAGAAACTGACATCCTAGTAATTGCAGCAACTCACCCCTGGCCATACAAGCGGAGCTTCTCTGCCATTTGTTAACTGCCTTTTCCACTGCTGAATTCACCTGGCTTAGACTTGTTGAATAATCAAGACACTGTGTTTTCCTCCACTACTCATAATCATGCCAATAGACAACATGGCCTAATGTGGTAGCACTTCAAAGGGTGTTAAGTTTGCATACATTTTCAAGTCAATACTCAAAAGTGGGTTATTATTTGTTAAAGAGGTTCAGGGTGCTGTATAAGTACGTACTTTTAAATTATCATAACCTCCAGGAGCTTCGACCTATCATAATTTGGGTGGATTTTTAAACTCTATTTGCTGTTTTCTTTTTTCCTTCATTGTTTTCCAAAGAGCAAATGTTTTTTTGAGAATGTGCTAGACATTCTACAGGCAGTCCATAGGTCACAAACAATAGCCATTCCTGTCTGTATCTTTAAGACTTTGTAAATAAGATGAAACCAATGCATATGGTCATATGGTTCATATTTAGCCTTCATTTAGTGCAAGAAAACAGTCAAAGCCTTTTCAATGACTGAAAAGCTGCATGTGCAACAGGTGCATATGATTGTGGTGAAGCATTTGCTGGGAGTAAGGAGTAAGTGAAAGGAACTCTGGTAGAGTAGTGGTTACGAATCGGGCTGCTAACCTCAAGGTCAGCAGTTCAAAACTACCAGCTGTTTCATCAGAGAAAGAAGAGGCTTTCTGCTCCCTTAAAGATTGACAGCCTTGTAAACCTTGTACAGAGTCGCTATGAGTCAGAACTGACTTGATGGCACACCACCACCAAGGAGTAAGTGAAGGAACTCTGGTAGCATAGTGGTTACGAGTCGGGCTGCTAATCTCACGTCAGCAGTTCAAAACTACCAGCAGTTTCACAGGAGAACTATGAGACTGTCTACTCCTGTAAATATTTACAGTCCTGTAAACCCTATACAGGGTCGCTATGAGTCGGAACTGACTCCACAGCACATAACCACCCCCACCAGGGAGTAAGTGAGCAGAAGAAAGATGAACATTTCTGTTCCGATAAAGATTTACAGCTTTGGAAATCCTATACAACTATGTTGTTGTTGTTGTTGTTAAGTATCGTGGAGTCGGCGCTGACTCATAGTGACCCTGCACAGGGTTTCCAAGGCTATAAAGCTTTACGGGAGGAGAATGCCTCATCTTTCTCCCACGGAACCGCTGGTAGTTTCGAACTGCTGACCTATTCGTAACCACTATGCTACAACTATGAGTTGGGCCCAATTCGTGGCACGCAACCACCACCACCACCAGATTGTAAGTATAGGTTCAATCATTTCAAAGTCAGGGGGAATCTTCATAACATTAAAGGACAAATAGTCTTATGTTCATGACCAGGGAACTGTCTATATTGATTATGGACTCAGAGATGAATTAAAAAGAGTCTTGGGCAAGAGGCAGACATTTAAGCACTCAACTTTAATGTAATGCTGATGCAGTGGTGGGCAACACTGATATTGCAGGCAAGGGCAGAGGGAAATCCAATCTAAGCAGAAGGTATTCCATGTGTGAAAGCATGGTGTGCTGCCCCATTCAGGAGAGTTCCTCTCAGCTCCCTGCTGTAGTGTCAGGATGGGCAGTTGGAAGTATGGGAAAAGGGTATCCCATGTCATGCCAAACAATAGGTCCTCCCACTTGGAGGAACAGGAAATCACAGATTTTTTTCATTGGAGAAGTGATATATTCCAATGACTTTAGAAGCAGCACACTGCAGCAATGAGGAAGGCAAGGAGTCTGAGCTAGCTATGTGTTGGCAAGCCCATACTGTAGTTCTTCTGAAAGTCAAGATCTACATGTATCCAAGGTCCATCAGATGGTCCAATCAGTCTAAACTCACATCTCCAACTGCAACCCAAGTTACATTGGGGGAAGAGGAGGCAAAGTAACCAGGTGTGGACTGGATCCCTGAAGGAATAGTCCAGAGGTATATTTAAGGAGTGCCACATATGTCACCACATGGCTCTCAGGGCTGCTACACTCATCCGGGAGCATGGCAGTGAGTCATAAATCATTCGATGCATTTGAAGACACATGTGGTTGTTGTTGTTAACTGTCATCGAGTGGGTACCTGACTCATGGTTAACCCATGCTCCATGACATGATTTAGAACAAAACACTGCCTGGTCTCTCATCATCCCATGATTAGTTGCATATCAAACCAGTTTGAACTATAGAATTTTCATTGGCTGATTTTCAGAAATAGATCACCAGACCTTTCTTCTTAGTCTGTCTTAATCAGGAAGGTTTGTTGAAACCTGTTCAGATCATAGCAGCATGCAAGTCTCCCCTGCACATTGGCCGGGAATTAAAGCTGGGTCTCTTGCATGAAGATAAGAATTCTACCATTGAATCACTAATTTTATTGCTCAGAGACTTTGCATTACTTAATAGCATGTGCTCTGACATACTCTGCTCAGAACTAATCAGAATATCTAAATTCAGCGTTTTTGTATCCATTTATAAAGGTTGGCCACATTGACATCATATAGACTGAATTGGATTGACTTTCTGGAATATATTACATTTGTAATCTATTCCTGGGATGGTGCTGTAGGATCAGCACTAGACTGAGAGATACAAGGTCGGCAGTTCAAATCCACCAGCTGCTCCTTGAGAACCTATACAGGGTTGCTATGAGTTGGAACCAACATTAAGAGTAACAATCTTATCTTGCCATCGGAGAGTGCTCATAGTGACCCTGTATAGTTTTTCCAAGGAGTGGTTAGTGGATTTGGACCACTGACCTTTCATTTATAAGTCCAGTGCTTAGCCTTATCAATGGTGTATCAAAGTTAATTAATCTATAAATGAGTCACTAAGTGAATGCTTGTCATGTTCTGTACTGTAAGTGAAGAGGTTATATGCCATGAACTAGATATTATCTTGTGGGTGACATTTATACAGAAGTGAATACATTATAATATGGAGTGACGAACATTTGAGTTTAGAAGGATTTAGAAAGACAGAGGAAGTAACTGCTCTGATGGGGAAGGAAAACAGACATACATGTGTGCCGTTCTCCACCAGTGGTTTTGCTACTCTATAGAATTCAGCATAAGACAGACATGTATAAAGGCATGAGGTTGTAAAGCCATGAAAGTTCAGGGAACAGTAGGAAGACCAGTGAGTCTGATGCTGAGGGTTATGGGGCTGCAGTGGTGGTGAGGAACTAGACTGGAGGAGACAAAAGACCAGATTTAAAGGGCCAAGTTTGCTGGGGTAAGGAGAAGGGTTATGTTTGGGGTGACTAAGTTGTTTTAAAGATGGTGAAAAATCGAGTGTAGATAGGCTTGTTGGCATTGTGCTTTAATAAATGCTGTACATCTTTCTTCAGGAACAACTTGGCAGAAGTTTTTGTAGAAGAACCAATGGAGAGCTACTGGGCAAGTTTCAGCACTTACTCTTTTAGACCACCTCTCCAGCCAGAGGAGGGCACCATCTTGGGCAGTGGCTCTAATAAGGGTGCCAGTCATCAGACTGTGAACTCCAAAGGTACACATCAGTATGCAGTGGAGGTGACTAGCAGTAGTAGTTCCTTTTATTATCAAAGTGCGCTAGGTAAACACATCCTTACCTGATCTAATTTCGTGTTGAAAGCCAAGACCACTTTTGAAAAGCCATTTAGAAGCAATGATGAAGAGTGAAATATAAATAAAGGTAACATAAATTATTTGGTCTCTTTCTTTCTATGTTTCCTTTTCTCCTTGAAAAGGGAACAGGGACCCGAAGGTAACAAAGCCAGTTCAGGCTGGATGGAGTGGCAGGAAACAAGTTCCTTTCTCCCATTACTACACCCATGCTTGTGATATTTCTAGTCCACGTTGCTCACTTCTATGTGTAGCTTAGTCTCTTAGTCATAGCAGGTTGTAATATCTCAAGATGTAATATGAGGACTGGCAGAAGGTTTCTCTTGGAAGGAGGAGAAAAGATGAAAGGACTGTACTATTTTAAATAAAATATTCAGCCTATCTTTAGTGATTAAGGATGAAAAGACTGGGACAGTTGAAATGATGCGGAAAAATCAACCCACCAACATCTCCATCTAATTCTTAATATCTGCATAATGCGAAATAATTCAGGAGCAAAGACAAAAAAAGACTTTTTAAGTGAACTATGACTCGATGGCACTTACCAACAACAACAACAACAATGATTAAATAGACAGCTGTCCAACAGTGGGAAAGTTCACCAGCAGCAGAATATTCCAGTAAATCAGGTGATCTGGGTGAGTGTCAAAGCACTTAACCCTTTAAAAACATGTCTTACATGACATCTACTGCTGAAATTTGCATTCTCTTTCTAGTGTCTTTTTTTTTCTTTTCTTTTCTTTTTAAAAATTTGATAAGTATATACATTGGACTACTAACTGAAAGACCAGCAGTTCAAACCCACCAACAATCCATTCCTCTGGAGAAAGCTGAGACGTGGTCTCATAAATACTTACAGATTTGGAAACCCTACACAGGGTTTTCTATGTAAAATCGACTTAAGGGTATTGAGTTTTTATTTTAATATAGATATATATTGTATTTGTGTGTGTGTGTGTTTGCCATTTCATTTTCAACACAAACACAGATTGGTGGCATTGATTACATCCATCAAGTTATATAACCATCACCATATCAATTTCCAGATTTTTCTATCACTCATAATAGAGTTGAAGCTCAGCACCCAAATTCTTTTATGCATGTAGCAGAAAGTCCCTTTGAAAAATTTTCATCCAACTAGTCTTCTTGATTTTGCACTGGACTGTAAGGTCAGATTGAACCACAGGGTTGGTGGTTCAAACTCACCAGCTACTCCTCAGAAACCCTATACAGGGTCACTATGAGTCAGAACCAACTCAATGGCACTAAACAACAGCATATGGAAGGAACAATCAGTGGAGACCATTTGGAACATGTGAACTCATGGATTTCTCCAGCTGCTGTGGAGCTTTAGACAATGTCATCATTTTTACTCAATAGAGAAAAGGAACAATCAATCTCTCTGTAATCTATCTCTTTCATTGAATGCCTGGAACATCATTGGCCCTTGTCTATAATAGATGAAAACAGTACCTGCTACACTGAATTCTCAATCCCCAGTGCTTCCCCTGCTAATTCCCCACCACAGGGAATCTTTGCTCCATACTATCATATGAGGGTTAGTAGCGTAGTGGTTACGAATCGGGCTGCGAACCCTAAGGTCAGCAGTTCGAAACTACCAGCTGCTCCGCGGGAGACAGATGAGGCGTTCTGCTCCTGTAAAGATTTACAGCCTCGGAAACCTTGTTCAGGGTCGCTATGGGTCGGAAGCAACTTGACGGCACTTAACAACAACAACGATCATATGAGGGTAGCGTAGTGGTTACGAATCGGGCTGCTAACCTCAAGGGCGGCAGTTTGAAACTACAAGCGGTTCCGCGGGAGAAAGATGAGGCCTTCTGCTCCCGTAAAGATTTACAGCTTCAGAAACCCTGTGCAGGGTCACTATGAGTCGGAACCGACTCCACGGTACTTAACAACAACAACATCATATGAGGGAGCTTTGAAAACTTAGTGAAAGAATGGAATTAAAAGGTAGTAATTTTTTCCCACAAATTTGGTTTTGGAGTATACATTGAATTCATTGAAAATACAATTTAATTGGGCAGGCTCCTGGACTCACTGTAACAATCATCATAAGGTAGACGAGATGATTATCACTCCACTGAGACATTTTTCACTCTTAAGTTGAGGCTTATAAGTCATGGTGTCAATGATATGATAATGCATTCAAGGACACTCTTTGCCATTTCAATTAGAAATGAGACAAGCCCGCCTACACCCAGACAAATAGAAATTCAATAGTCACAGTAATCTGGATAATTTAGAAAGTTTTTCTTTTTCATTTGGGGCTTGAATTAATTATTCGGGTATCTCTCAGTTTTCATTTTACCTTGTATAAGTGCAGAAAACAGCAGAGCTTACATTTTGTGTTCTTCCTTCCAGAGACTATACTGTAAAAGAGTTGGCAGGATCTGGGAGAAGCAGACAGTTCTCACTTCTTAGAAAGTGGTGCCTACAGAGATTTTCTCATGACAATGAGGTACCTGAGCTGCCATTCAAACTGCTCATTAGCCTTCTTCACAAAACCCAAGGGATACCAGTATTAAAAGGAAAATGAGAAAATGAAAGTAATTTGAGTTTTTGAAAACATTAGTTCTGAGGAAGTGAGAGCCACAGGTACATGCTAATGAGTCTTAAGTGCATGCCTATTCGGAAGCATTAGCTTTGTTCTTTGAAAAGGACTGGTATCACGCCCACCAATCAGCAGAAGACAAAGGCTACCTGTCAGCACCTCAATTATGATCCACAGTAGGTGGCTGCCATTTTATGATTGCTTTATGAATATTACGAGAGAAGGTAGTTAAAGCCACATGTCTGAATGGCTTTAAACATCTGCTAAGGGAGCGTCTCCGCAGGAGAAAGATGAGGATTTCTGCCCTCCGTAAAGATTTACAGACCAGGTCACTATGAGTCAGAACTGACTCCACGGCACATAACAACAAACAAAAGGGAAAATATCCCAGCCATCTTCATTTATTTATGTATTCAGTCAACAAATGCATGTGTCAAGCCCTCTGGAAAATGAAATACAGAGTAAGTTATGGCATCTGTCCTGGAGAGTCAGGACGTGTGTGTATGAGAAACTATTCGCAGGCCAAGACACTGTATGGCGTCTCATACACCAAACTGACAGAGTAAGTGGTATTAGGAATGAACAGACAAATTCAGGGGGAGAGGGAACGAATATTCCCAAGAAGGGAAAACAGGCAGAATGAATATAAAGGCACCAGAACGCATACTTGAAATCCTAGCCAATTTAAGATTTTAGGCCAATTATTGCATCACTGTTTTCTAGTGATTCCAGTATATGTGTGCTTAAATTGATGCATTATCGACATACTATAGAGGGACGGACCCTTAGAGTGAAGGTAGTGGTTTGGTGATGGAATGCTTGTCTTCTGGGCAGGGGACTCAGATTGGGCTCCCAGTCAGAGCAGCTCACGTGCACCCACCACCGGTCTCACAGTGGAGCCTAACGTGCTGTAATACCGAACTGGCTTCATCAGAGCTTCCAACGAAGAGTAGGAACAAAAAAAAAGGCCAAATGATTGACTTCTGAAAATCAGCCAGTGAAATCCATATATGTCACAATGGTCCAGCTGGCAAGTGATTATAGAGATGAAGCAGCACTGGTAGGGTGGCATAGCATTGTAGCATACAGTGGGTACAGACTCACTGGCAGTCAGCAGCTACAACATAGAAGGATCCTTTGAGTAAAAGCCTAATAGGCAATTTTATTTAATTAAGGAAAATCTTCTCAGTTATGAAAATCTGGGTTAGCAATTTCACTTCAACTCCAAGCCACACATGTTAATGGGCGAAGTAGGTTCCACATAGTCCCTCCTTTGCAAATTGCAAAACCAATCTGAAACATGATTAAAAGGTAATCTTAGGAAATGTTAGAAACAAACAGTTCACTGTGGCTTTGGGGACTTTGAAGCAAGTACTGAAATGTACCCTTGCCCTAACTGTATATAATCCAATTCCATTTAGCAAGTGTCGATTGCGTACCTATTCTTTGCAAAAATCTGGGCTAGCTGTCATTCAGTTTAGGATTCCTATTCTCAAATCAATACAACAGAATCAGACAAAGCTGAATGTAGGAGATGAAGAAATTAAAAGTAGAACAAATGGCCTCAGTGCCGGTGAGCCTAATTCTGGATGGGCTCAGGCAGCTGTATTTTAACAAGGATCCTATTCAGTCTGACTCTGGCCAGCAAGTGGGAACTCAAAAGGAGCCATAATTATCTCTAATTCATGGTTGTCACAAAATACTGTAGGAGGAAGGAGAAGTGGACCACTGAGGTATTTCAACAACAGTGGTGTGCAAAGTGCCTTGAAGGGTGAGAATTGGGCAAATCTAAAGTCCTGGTGTGGCGGTGTGGGATAAGCACTGAACCCCGAGGTTGGTTTGGCACACAAGGTTGGTGGTTCAAACTCACCAGTCACTCCCAGGAAACCATCTAGAGGGTCACTATGAGTCGGAATAAACTCAAAGGCGCTTAACAAGAACCAAGAAGGAGAACATTCCCAGCAAGGTAACCAATGAGCACAGCTCCAGAGGTTCCAGGGAGACTCATGAAATAACTCTTCCTAATTGGATTCAGAAGTCTGATGTTTACCATTAGGTCACATGAGGTCTCCTTTCTCAGTCTATAATGGTGCAAGGGGACCATCAACAGGAACTGAGTACAAACGGAAGTGCTAGGGAGAAATCTACATGAAAGAGGGAGGAAGCCTCATGAGCACCCTAGCAGCTCTTTCAGCTGGACTTGCTCCACAGTGTCCTTGGCTGAGCCTGTGCTGCTGAACACTCCTGAGGGTGTGTCTTCTCATGAACCTTGGAGAACACTGTCACTGTCCTTCCAGGATGCTGAGAGAAATGGAGCTACACTCGGTAGTCTGAAGAAGGACTTTTAAGTGTAAAAATACACTTGTCCATATTAAAACTGAAAATCACACATACACACACCCTCAAAGGCTACCAGCATATTTGGAAAGATTTTTGAATATTTCCTTCCTTAACTATGCCTGTGATTAGAGAGCTGAGATCACACATTGGTCTGGGATCTCCTGAAGTGTCTGTTGATTCCTTAAGAGCAGAAAGTATAGGCAGCAGAGAAAACCTTCTAGCCAATAGCTCTAGCCCTACAACTGGTGTTGCCATGTAAAGCTGGGATGGGGGAAGGAGGGTGTTTCTGAGCTAGTACCTTCCGGGCAGATCCACATGAAGTGACTCAGCCCAGCAGAGCTGCAGAGACGTCTTAGAGGGATCTGGCTGCCACTGCGGCCATAAGCGGGCTCTTTCCAGACCCATGGAAGCAGCCAAGTAGTGGAGATGATTCACCTCACTGACACTGTGGCTCCTCAGTCCCTTCTCAGTCTCAGCTCTGGCAGTCTCTGTCTTTCCAGGAGGTGGTCAAGTCTATTTTACTGGAGCCACTGAAGTTTGAGGAGGATCAAGGATTTGGTTGTTTGGCACACTGGAGACCAGAGGCATCATACATGTTGCTCTGACTCCAAAGACTTTTGTCCCATCACTAGCTTTTATGATACTGGGAGGGATGCTCCCTTGTTCTGTGCTTCCAGGTGTGGGCAGCAGGATTCGGAATGGAGAACCTGGGACCTGGACCAGCTTCTTCTGGAGTGAGGCTTTTTGCAGATTGAGGATAAAACCAGCTTGCTGGTGAATTCGAACCACCGACCTTGCAGTTCAAATGGACCATGTGGTCTACAGCACCACACCAGGACTCCTTATAGGGGATAAGAATGTCATAGGTGATGGTTTGTTCTCCTCAATTTCTCTGCCAGCAGTCGGTGTTCTCTCTTGCTATAAATTTTAATGGGAGCAGACTACCTGAACTGTCTCCCACACAGCAGATGATGGGTTCAAATTGCCAACTTTTCAGTTAGCAGCACAACACTTAAGCCATGTTCCACCTGTTCTTAAGTGTTGTTGAGTCGGTTCTGACTTAAGAGTGAGCCTGTATAGAAGAAGTAGTTTGTGGATTTGAACTGGCAACCTTGTGGTTAGCAGTATAGTGCTTATCCTACAGATCTACGTCAGGACTCGTTATATATTAAGTAGTAACCAAAAGAAATAAAAAAGAAGGAAAGAAAGAAGGAGGTAGCTGTGAAGAAGACTAAAATGAACTTTGTCTGCTATAGTCAGAATGCGTTCACACAAGTAAAACTTATCCACATAATTCATTAACACAGAGTCACCACCACAGAGGGGGAAAAATACTTTTAGCTATTTTCTTTCTTATTGTTAGCTATTTTCTTGTTGTTTCAGTTGGTTCTGACCCACAGCAACTCTATGTAGGGTTTCTGAGGAGCAGGTCATGAGATTGAACTACCAACCTTGCAGTTCAAATGGCTTTTCAGTCTGGTACATTAACCCACAGCACCACATCAGGACTCCACTCTTACCTATAGCAGATGCCAATTACCCCCGTCCTGAGCCCCTCTAAATGCTGAATATGAAAAACATTTGTAGTAAAAGTAATCTAGGCCCAATTCAAAGGGATAAAAAAATATACATCTATGTTTTAGGGAGTTTTAAAAAGTTCGTGAAAAAATTCCATTATCTTTTAATTCCATTTTTCCATGAACTTTTTGAAAGTTCTTGTACTTGAGTCTTCATTTTTAATCACTGAAAACAACTGGCTTTATTTACTCATTCAACTGCTTCTTGTTGAGTGCCTACTGTAACCCCAGTATCAATCTAGGCACTCTGTACAAAGACAAAGTATCGGTACAATCTTCACCCTCATGGGGCTTACGTTTTAATAGGGAGAGATTGTAAAGATAACACTCAAGTCAATTACATATTAAATATAATAGAAAGACAAAAGAGCTGTGGAGAAAAACAAGACAGAAAAGGGAACTAGGGAGCAGGAGATGCTCCAATTTTCAATGAGGTGATCATGGAAGACCTTCTGGAGGTGGTATTTGAAGGGACAGAGGGATCGGACCATGTGGGTATCAGAGCATGGGAAGCCAAGGGAAGAGCAAGCACAAAGAGTGATGGTGGAGGTCTACCCATCAACAGGCCTGAGGGACAGCAAAGAGGTCCCTAGAGCTAGAGAAAAAGGAGCAAGAAGAAGAGTGGTAGGATAACAGGAAAGTGGCCGGGAATGAAAGGGTCACTAGACCAGGCCTGGCCATTGAACAGCTTTGAGAGCCATTCCTGAGCAGAGAAATGACGTGATCTGGCCCAGGTCTGAAATGGCTCACACTGGTGGATGTGTTGAGAACAAGCCATATTTGTCAAGGACCTTAGGAGGCTACTATAGTAATCAGGGGAGAGATGCTGATGCTCTCAGATGGCAGCCATGAATGTGCTGAGAAAGGAACAGATTCTGGATTCATTTCAGCGGCTGGAGGTATGGATGTGAGTATGAGAGGAAAGGCTGGATCATGCAGGGGTTTGACCTGAGACACTGACTTGGGGAAGACTGCAAGGGGAGGGAATTGGTAAGTAAGGGATGAGGTAAGTTTGGACATTTATGTTTGAGAAATTTATTGGATTAGTCCCAGCTGAAGATATCAAACCAGCAGCAGAATACACAAGTTCAGAGTTCAAAGAAAAGGTCTGGATTGTACATGCCAGTCTGGGAGTTACCCCCGTACAGATGTTACATAGAGTCACAAAAGTGGATGAGATCCACAAGGTGGAGCTTATACACAGGTAAGGGAGAGAAAGGGTCAGCGTCTGAGCGCTGCAGTACCCTACCTACTGTTAAAAGGTTTGGAAGAAAGAGGGAAGCAGACTGAAAAGGAACAGTCAGTGACATAAGGGAAAAAGAAATAACAACCCAAAGAAAATTAGATGGTTTCCTGGAACTGGAAACCTGGGGTGCTGAAATGGTTAACCATGTGGCTAACAGAAAATATCAGAGGAAAGGGCTGGAGAGCTACTTCCAAAAAATCAGCCACTGATACACTATGGAGTAAGGGTTTATTTTCACACACACGAGGTCACCAGGAGTTATAATCTACTCTATGGCAACTGGCATATAGAAAGAATAGTGTTTCGTGGAAGGTATCATGGACTATGCCAAGTGCAGTAAGGTGAAAACTGACAATTGACCAAGGAGTTTTCCAAGGTGGGGGCCATTGGTGACACGAACAAGAACAGCTATAGTCAAGGAGTCAGGCCTGGAAGCTTGATCACAAAAGGTTTCAGGGAGACTATGAGACTATCCAGATACCTATTTCAAGAAATTCTGGTGCAAATGACAAATGAAAATGGAGGGAGAAATGGGAGAATAGCTGATGTTTGTACATGTCTGGAAGTGATATAATCGGGATGGGGATTGCTGGAGTGGTGCCCTCAGCATGTTACAACTTCAGAACTTGCATTAGAGAGGAACATGAAAGGCAAGAAAGAATTATGAGGCCAGGTGGCAGCGGGAGTTTGTGGGTATTTTTTTCTTACCCATTCAGTTTTCTCCACCAAGTATGAATCAGTGTTCTTCAGCATTTCAGTAAGGGGAATTAATGAATTGGATTTTATTTTGCATAGATTAAAAAAAAAAAAAACAGTCCAGATAACATTGAATCTACTCTGACTCATCGGCTTCCCATATGTGTCAGAGTAGGGCTGTGTCCCAAACCTCAATGGCTAGCTTTTCAGAAGTCAGTTATCAGGCCTTTCTTCCAATGCAGCTCTGAGTGGATTTAAACCTCTAACCTTTCAATCAGCATTTGAGCAAGTTAACTGTTTTCATATCTGTTCTATGTTAAGTGGACAAGAATGAAAAGGGAGCCAGATTAGGAAGAGGGGCCGTAAACACTGAAAACTCCAGGATATCTGAATGAGGCTTCTGGCCAACTTTGAGAAGAACCAATGAATATTTTCTGAGTAAGAAATATAACCTGGTAAGTGTGATGATAGATATTTGCATTTCTGCTGAATGTACTTTCTGTTCTATGCGGGGAGAGGGGTTACAATACGTTCTGTGTGACTCAGATAGTTGAGGACACAGAAGTGTTGGAGTGTGTGCCAAATAAAGAAGTCTTCCTCAGGACAACAGAGCTGAGCTAATTCTGCACATTCTATAAAACTTTAAGTGGCTCTGTCATTTTGAAACATAGATTATCCCAGAGGGCATGGAAGACTGCACTTGGTTTAGGGCATTTAACCACACAAAAATAAATACCAGCATCAAATAAACAAAATTTTATCAGGATTAGTAATAATTCATAAAGGCAAAATATGAATGAATTCCCCTTAATATAGGGCAGGAACACCAATTTCATAATATGAATTTCTATGGATATAAGGTAAAATATTTTAATTGAATTTGATCTTTACTTAAATCCTGTAAACCGTTATGTGTGACACTGAATTTTGTTTTTTTTCTTTCTTTCTTTTAAGCATTAATGACAAATGGGAGCAGCAGACACCAGAAGCCTCTAGTGACTTGTCTGAGGCAAGAATTCACAAAAGAGTCATGTGCATAGTTTATGAGACTTGACATGGAAATCAATGTCTCTGGCCTTTAGTTAAATCTAAAGAACAGGTTAGGCTAGAAATCAGTCAGCTTCTGGTAGCGTAGTGGTTATGAATTGGGCTGCGAACCGCAAGGTCAGCAGTTCGAAACTACCAGCTGTTCCGCGGGAGAAAGATGAGGCTTTCTGCTCCTTAAAGATTTACAGCCTCGGAAACCCTGTACAGGGTCGCTATGAGTCGGAATTGACTCCACGGCACATAACCACCACCACCACCACCATACTGATCCAACACAAATTGTCTGTTATATGATTTGTATGTAACTTGATTTCCCACATTTTCTGGTGTCTTCTGTCCAGATGAGAAAATAAATTAAAGGACCACGTCTTTCCTGGGTCTCCATCAACTGGTATTAGACCTTGCACAAGACTTTTCTGCATAATTCTTTAAACATTATAATGTCCCTCCTGCCACTGACTTCTCCCAGCATCAGGATTGAATAGAGCTCAACCTATAAAACAATTTTAACAACAAAAACCAAATAAGGGAGTATAGAGCTGATAAATCACCAAAAGAAATGCCTTGGTGAATCAATTAGCAGGATATTGGGAATAAACAAAACCTCTGTAAAGCATTTGATTTAATCTATCCAAGACCACCAAGGAGCCCAAGTGGTGCCGTGGGTAAAGTATTCGGCAACTAGCTGAAAGGTCAGAGGTTCGAACTCACCAGCCACTCTTCAGGAGAGAGACTGAAGCAGTCTGTTTCTGTAAAGATTTCAAATCTTGCAAATGCTACAGAGCAGTTCTGCTCTGTCCTATAGGGTGGCTCTAGAATTGACTCACCAGCAGTAGGGGTTATACATATGTATATGGCCATCTCTCCTGGAAAAGAACAACTCTCAGGTATATTCCAGGTATGTGTGATTGTGTGTTTGCACTGTAAGCCTTGGAGGGAGACTGGATGAATTCATATCCAGGCTGCAAGACCACGCCATAATTTGGGAGATAACTCCTGGACCACTTTTACCATTCTTCCCTTCCCTTTTCAAAACTGAATGCTGATTTCTTCCATCTTCAGTGTTTAATGATAAGAATCAAGTCAATTCCAGCTCATGGTGCCCCTAGTGTTAGAATAGAATTGCTCCATAGGATTTCCGCGACTCTAATCTCTACAGAAGTAGATCCCCAGTCCTTTCAACTGGATGACTTCAAACTGCCAACCTTTAGGTTAACAGTGGGGCAAAAACTGTGCTCCCCAAGGACTTTGGTAAGGACGATACTAGATAGCTATACACACTTATAACATAAATGAAATGACTAGATGAATGGACAGAGTAGGGATTTGATTTATGCTGATCATTATCCTCGTAGGAATCATTCATTGCTTTGTATTTTGTTTTCCAGCCAGGCTAGCATCTTTTCATTGATTCAATAATCTTTGATATGTCTTCATCTGTGACTCACACCTCTCACAGTAACTAGTACATTGTAGATGCGCAAATAATAAATATGGAATGACTAGAGACATGACTCAGGTCTTTTCTATTTTTATAATAAGTTTTTATTATTTTTCCTTATCATAAAAGCATATTTCATTGCTTCTTTTATATATTATAGTTATCCAGATTTTTTTGTAAACATGAGGACATTTTCCAATTTTTGCTTATCTTTGTATTTTTGTTTATTGTGTTTTTTTTAAACGTAAAGAAAAGTTAATGTTCTATCATTTAAATGTGTAGATTTCTTTTATATTTTTATTCATTACTTTATGCTTAAAATCTCTCTCATTCTATCTCAAAATAAGATTATATTCATGCATATTTCCTTTTTTTTTTTT
>NW_006408702.1:6555205-6563363 GCF_000296735.1 Chrysochloris asiatica
CTGCTCCCATAAAGATTTACAGCCTTGAAAACCTCCACGGCACCTAACAACAACAACAATGACCAAAGTAGGATGTAGAACACTGCCTTTGTGAACTGGTGGTGGTGGTAGTGGTGTGCTGTGGAGTAAGTTCTAACTCATTTATAGGGTTTGCTGCTGCTGCTGCTGCTGTGTGTCGTGGAGTCGGTTCCGACTCATAGGGACCCAGTAAAGGGTTTCCGAGATTGTAAATCTTTACGGGAGCAGAAAGCCTCATCTTTTTCCCATGGAACAGCTGGTAGTTTTGAACTGCTGACCTTGCGGTTTGCAGCCCCGATTCATAAACACTACGCTAGAGTACAAGCCTCATCTTTCTCCCATGGACAGCTGGTAGCTTGAACTGCTGACCTTGAATTAGCAACCTGACCCGTAACCACTGTGCTACCAGAGCTCCTTGGTCTTTGTGAACTACGTTATGCTGATTGACCTAGATGTCCCCTGAGTTTATAGTCCTGAGCCTCCAGGCCCCTTTTCGTGTTTGACTCAGGTCTCAAAAGTTTTCATCTTGCCTCCTGTATACTTAAGCACATTCATGGGTATACTTGCAGGAAAGATAAATACCCAAGTACAAATATCCTCTGTCAAATCTATGTACATGTGTGAGTATACTCCCACTCAACCTCTGCTTCCCATTCAGCCTGTGTGTCTATTTTTAAAAATGCTAGAAAGAATAGAAGTTCTAGAACTACGTTTTCTTTGTTTCTATATTTCTCTCTCCCTCTTTTCTTTCTTAAGGAGCTCTGGTAGTGTAGTGGTTACGAATCGGGCTGTGAACTGCAAGGTCAGCAGTTTGAAACTACCAGCTGCTCTGCAGGAAAAAGATGAGGCTTTCTGCTCCTGTAAAGATTTACAGCCTCGGAAACCCTATTCAGGGTCACTATTGGGTCGGAACCGACTCGACGGCACTTAACAACAACAACAACTCTTCTTTCTTCCCTTCCATCACTCTTTCTTTTCTCTTTTCCCTAGTATTTTTCCTCATGTTTTCATTACTGGTAGCAGAACTCAGAGTATTTTATAAATTAAATGACTTACTCTACAGTGCCATGCCTGAAAAGTCTTCAAAAATTCCTATGATTGTCACAACTTTAAAGGCAGAAGTTTTGTAACAAAAAAAGGTGGAGTAGTTAATCTTACAGTCCAGGAACAGAGGATCCTAGGACCATCAAGGGAGAAGAGCATAAGCGGAATGTGGGACCTTATCCAGAGAAGCAGTGATACCAGAGATGAAGGCAGAGATGGAGACATGGAGAGAGGGAGCAGCTGAGGACTCTAGACTCCTGGAAAGAGAAAGACTGAGTGTTGGCGGCCAGGAGGCAGGCTTATAGGATGTGTCCATTGGTTGTTTAAATTATTATATACTCCTGAGTGTTTTTGTGTACACACATACTCAAAACAAACAAACAAACAAACAAAAACCCAGAGGAAATGGAAGCAAATGCTGTTGAATGACGATGCACGGAGGAAATTATAATCATTGCAATGAAACGATGAGTGTAAAACCAATGTTCTCCCACGTAAACTATCACTGAACTCACAATAAAAACTTAGAAAAAAAATCCTATGATTCCTGTGTTTATTAGTTAAATAACGAAAATCCTCACCTATGTGTCATTTGGTGGCAGAGAGATCACTTTGAAGTTTTTGGATGGTTCAGTAAAACTACTATTTCTTCTCTCACAAAGCTCAAAAGCAATTTTTCCCTTTTTGGAATGTGACATTTGGAATGTATTTTCCCCCTTTTCATTGAATAAGTAAGTAATATCAGGAAATACAGATAAGAAAACAAATATTCAAAATTCTACCATTCATCAATAACCATTCTTGCTACTTGAGCATCTTGTCTTTTGAATACATCTTTACATACTTATGCATAGCCTGATTTTTTTCCAACAAACATATGATGTGAGTGCTCATCAATGGGTAGTTTGTGACTCTCTCTAATCCTATCCAAAGATATTATGTATGTATATGTATTATGGTGGGAGACTTTGGGATCTGAAAAGCGGGAAGCAGATGATGTAAAAATAAACAATGAGAACAGCCTTGAGTATCTCCAGGTCTCTAGTTGTTTATTTATTTAGTATCTTGTTCTAGGAAAGTGCCCTATTTATAGTAGGTGTTCATTGCAAACAAAGGAGGAAATGGCATTTTAACTATAAAGCTATTTTTAGTAGTGTGTTTCCCCTTAAGAATGCTTCTGAACCTCATTACTGGAGTGCAAATTCCTTGAAGGAAGAAACTATGACAACTATGGATGAGTTCTGGTTAGATGGTAACTGCTAAGTAATTAAAGATTCATTTGAAGGTATTATTAAGAGGGTAAAGAACATAAACTCTTCTCTCTCTCTCTCTCTCTCTCTCTCTCTTAAACTTTTTATTGAGAATTGAGTGAAGGTCTAGAGAGCAGATCATCAGTTTTGCGTTCTACACGGTAACATAAACTTATAAGTCACAAAGACTGGGTCTGAACCTTGCTTCACCCCAGTAGCTCCTGGAACAGCTCCACGATAGATTTGAGCCTCAACTTCCTCATCTGTGAAATAACAGTATCATTGATAGCTTGCAAGTCGTTACGACAGATAAAAGAAATACAGAAGTTGATGTTTAGATGTTATGATGTGAATGCGGCTATTGTTTCTTTCCTGACTTTCTTGTAGATTCAAATATTTAATCATTTATTTAGGCTTCTGGATTTTCTTTTTCACTGTTAAAATGAGTTTATTTGTGGGATTTTTAAAAGACAGAAGAAGCTATGCTGTGGGTTAATGTGCCAGACTGCAAAGTCATTTGAACTAGAAGGACGGCAGTTCAAGTTCACCAGCCGCTCCTCGGTAACCCTATACAGGGTCGCTATGGGTCAGAACTGGCACAATGGTGGCACTCAACAACAACAAATAACAATATGTGTATCAGCAAAAAAATGATTAATGATTAGAATTAAAGTGTTCTGTTGTTCTTAAAGGAGTATTTTTTCAGGGATATGGTCAAGACACTGCTTAATTTTTTAATAAAACAATTTTATAACTTCCATTGATTTTTTAGCTATACATTTTATAAGACATTTTTGAGTGTACACTATGTATTCCTAATATAATTAATTATTATATATTCCTGAGTGTTTGGGAGTACACCCCCAACAAAAACACTGAGGGACTAGACGCAAACACTGTTGAATGATGATACACAGAGAGGATTGTAATCATTGCAATGAAATGATGAATGTAAAGCTGATGTTCTCCCATGTAAACTATCACTCAATTCACAATCAGAACTTAAAAAGAAAAAAACAAATTATTGTGAATTGGGTGAAGGTTTACAAAGCAAATGTTTTCTATTCAACAATTCACACACATTTTGTTTCATGTCATCTATGGTAATCCCCACAATGAAACATCATTTATCCCACTTCCTGTCTGTGTTTTCCTCCTTCTTTCCTAACCCTTCTGAACTTTACCCTTGAGTAAATGCTTCCTTTTCTCTTTTTGATCTTAAATGGTTGATTTTTCTAAGGTGCGCATAGCTCACTAGCACTATTGTTCTGCTTGTAAATTGTGGTTTAGCAGTTTGTATGTAGTTATCATCTTCATGACGAAATCTAACAGAGTACAATCAGTCCCATAATCTAATCTGATGTATTTATCCAATATGTTGTAAATCCTCACTTCTATAATGTTAGCGAGATCAGATTAAATTGTACCTCAAACCAATCCCTTTTGAGCTATTAAAGAAGCGAAAGTTGATCAAAGAGCCAGATGTAGAAAGCATCTTTTGGACTTAGGGTTTCTATATTGCAAAGCTCCGTGACCCAAAGGAAGATTGATGCAAAAATGTGTGCAGATCTACAAATAATCTTGGACCTACCAATGCTGAAAGAAGATGAGGACTGTTTTCCCAGGCCCCAGAAAGAGAAAGCCATCCCTTAAAGCCAGCACTCTGAAGCTGGACTTCTAGCCTCCCAAACTGTGACAGAATACATTTCGGGTTGTTAAATCCATCCACATGTGCTATTTCTGTTACAGCAGCATTAGACAACTAAGGCATAAACCTGCCTATGATTTGGCTGAAAATTGATCCATGAGGTGAGTTCAGTTTCAGAACTGAAAGGTGACCAGGGGCCATTGTCTCAGTGTACCACCAGTAAGACTGATCTAACCAGCAGGATGGATCTCTTTTTTGACTTTAAGTTTGGTTCTACATTTTTTCCCACTTGACCCAGTTTTCTAATATGATCCCTTTCAGAGCAGTCGGTGGTGGTAGCCAGGCACCATCTAGGTCTGATGTCAGGGTCATGAAGACTCATGTCTGTATGGTCCTTTAGTCTACTGGACTGTTTCCATATATCATTTTCTTCACACTCTTCTTTTCCAAACAGGAAAAGACCAAGAATGGCACCTTAGATGAACACTCTCAAGCTTTTAAGATCCCAGTTGTCACTCACCAAAGTAGAATAGAGAACATTGTCTTTGTGGACTATGTTATGCCAGTTGACCATGGTGTCCAAAAGACCATGAGCCCAGTGACTCATTCCCTCAAGGTCTAAGAAGTTTTCATAATATTGGCCTAATGTGCTCCACCACAGTCATGGATACATTTGTAGCAAATGCATCTATATACAAATATCCTCTGTCAAAGCCATATAAATCCATGGGTACACACTCACTCTCCCTCCCACACCCATTCAGCCTGTGTGTCTAACCAGGTATCCACTCATAGATCACTGTTGTTGCAGGACTGTGTATTTAACAGTATTGACCAGTGTCAGATCAGCATTGGACAGTGAACTATGAGGTCAGCAGTTCAAACCCAACAGCTGCCTCTTGGAAACCCTATACAGGTTCATTCTGAGACGAAACCAATTCGACAGCACTTAACAACATCTCTGTTCTTTTTTTTTTTAGGTGTCATCCCATTGGCACCAACTCATAGCAACCCTACGCACAACAGAACAAAACACTGTCCAGTCCTGAGCCAACCTCACAATCATTGCTACGTTTGAGCCCATCATTGCTGCCACTGTACCAATCCATCTCACTGGGAGCCTTCCTTTTCTTTCTGTTGGTCATATCGTGCTGGCTCGTGCGTTGCTATGAATCTGGAAGCTATGCCACAGGTATTTTAAATATCAGCAAGGCCACTCATGTAGGACAGGTTTTAGCTTGGCTTCCAGATGAAGACATACTAGGAAGAAGGAAAGACAGAGTACTTCCAAATATTTAGTCACTGACAACATCTCTGTTTAGGCTTGTGAGTTTTTGTTGGCTAATCTGTTGAGGCCAGAAAAAAGCAAGTAATACTGAAAAATGAAAGTCTGCCAGTTATTCATTTGTTAGGCAACAAAAGCACTAGTGATGGGTCACTCACTGTTACAATAAAGATATAATTGGTATGGTCAAAATTCAGGCACCCTTGAGATCTCAGGTATTCTGTCGGTAGACATGTGCTGAAAACTATGTCATTTACATGAATGAAACACTTTCTAGTATAGTCTCCTTTCTGGTCTCATTATTCCTTATTTTTTACTTAAGGTGTCCTGGAATTAGGGAGGATTCCATATCATGCGCCACATATTCCATGGGGCAGGGCTTCCAGGTGTCACATGAGGGTAACAGACAAGTTGTTGTTAGGTGCTGTGGAGTTAGTTCTGATTCATAGCAACCCTGTCTGTGCACAACAGAAAGAAACCCTCTGCAGTCCTTCATTGCCCTCACAATGATTACATTTGAGCCTATTGCCACTATCACCACATCAATCCATCTCATTGGGGGTCTTCCTCTTTGTTCCCAACCCTCTACTTTACTAAGCATGATGCCCTCTCCAGGGACTGGTCCCTCCTGATAACATGTCTGAACTATGAGAGATAAAGACTCAGCACCTGGCTTCTAAGAAGCATTCCAGTTGTATTCTCCTAACACAGATTTGTTTGTTCTTCTGGCAGTCCATGGTACTTTTAATATTCTTCTCCAGCACCATAATTCAACTGCATCTATTCTTCTGTGGTCAACTTTCACAAGCCTGTGAGGTGACATAAAATACCCTGGCTTGGGCTTAATCTTCAAACTGACATCTTTGTCCTTAAACATTTTAAAGAGGTCTTGTGTCACAGATTTACCTAATGCAATACATCAATTGATTTCTTGACTGCTGCTACCATGAGTGGTGAGTGTGGATCCAAGCAAAAGGAACTCTTTGACAAGTTCAATCTTTCTCGTTTTATCATGATATTATTTATTGATCCAGTTTTGAAGATTTCTGTTTTCTTTACATTGAGGTGCACAGTTGTAATCTTTGTTCTTCATCAGTAAGTATTTTAAGTCCTCTTTGCTTTCAGCAAGCAAGGTTGTATTATCTGTATATCACAGGTTGTTAACTGAGTCTTCCTCCAATCCTGATGCTATATTATTCTTCATATAATCCAGCTTCTCAGATTATTTGTTTAGAATACAACCCTGTTACACAACTTTCCTGATTTTAAACCATTTGTTATGCCCTTGTTTTGTTCTAACAACTACCTCTTGGTCTGTGTACAAGTGCCCATAAAATATTCTGGAATATTCACTCTTCATAATGTGATCCATAGCTTGTCATGATCCACACAGTTGAAAGTCTTTGTATAGTGAATAAAGCACAAGTAAATATCTTTCTGGAATTCTCTGCTTTCAGCCAAGATCCCTCTGACATCAGCAACATATCCCTAGTTTCATGCCCTCTTCTGAATCAGGCTTGAATTTCTGGCAGTTCTCTGTCAATGATATACTTATTGTTGAGACCTTGTTTGAAATATCTTCAGAAAAATTGTACTAGCAGGAACAGGAAATGGAAGAGACTAAATTGGTAACAAAGAGACATTCAAATAATGTCCCTCAGGAAAAGTTATGCACCATTCATAGAACACATATGGCATGCCCTTCATGAGTGTCCTTCTAGACATAAGGCTCCTTTTCAAGGAAAAATGAAATTGCATCTCTATCTAAGAATTAATCTACCTTCTGTATTCCACTAACCTCTAATTGTCATCCCTAGTCCAAATCACTTTTGTGAATTCCAGGACTCAGTATCTACTTGAATGGTTTAGTCTCCTCCAACTCACTATCTTCATATTTACCCATAGATGTTGTTGTTATTGTAGCTATGTGCTGAGGAGTTGGTTCCGACTCATAGCGACCCTATACAGGGTTTCCAAGGCTGTAAATCTTTACGGGAGCAGAAAGCCTCATCTTTCTCCCACAGAACAGCTGGTAGTTTCGAACTGGTGGACCTGAGGTTCACAGCCCGATTCATAACCACTACGCTACCAGAGCTCCTTTACCCATAGATAGGACAACTTAATGTAATGGTTAAGAGTGTGTTTCCTGGAGTCAGACTGCATGGCTTCAAATCCTCATTCAATATTTACCAAGTTATCTAAGGCAAGTTACTTAACCTTTCCGTGCTTCATTTTCCTCATCTGTAAAACTAGAACAAAAATGATATAAATTCCTCACTTCTGTTGAAAAGAGAGTTAATTTTGAAAATATCTTAGAACAGTACTTGGCACACAGTAGGCATCATGTAAGTGTTACATACAGAGAGCTAACACTTGTTCTCCTTCAGTTGCCTTCACTGCTAAGTCATATCCTTATCTACCGAGTTACATACAACTAGAAGAAAGCTACAAGTCAATTTTTGATACCTCTGTCTCCATCATCTCCATATAAAACCCAGCACCAAGTCCTGTCTCCTAAACATTGAATTTGTGTACCTCACTTCATATTCATTTCTACTCCCCTAATCTAAGCTACCGTCATTTTCACCTGAACCACTGCTACAAGCTCCTGGACTCTCCCCAGTTGACTTACCTCTATGTTATCCAGGATATTAAGAGTCTTCTATACCACAAATCTATTTAAATGATGCCTCCTGCTTAAAACTCATTAAAATCTTCCAACTTCTCTCTGCATTAAAACTAAAATCCATATTGTGGCCACTACTTTTTCCTTAGTCTCTGTATTCCACTCACCCTAAGCCTTTCTGTTTTTACAAGTGACATGTTTTCTCTTGCCACAGGGTCTTTGCACATTTGTTGTTGTTGTTGTCAGGTGCCATCGAGTCGGAACCGACTCATAGTGACCCCATGCAC
>NW_006408702.1:6564898-6570044 GCF_000296735.1 Chrysochloris asiatica
GAGTGACAAACTACTTCTGAATCGCTAGTCACTGAAAACTCTATGAATAGCAGAGAAACATTGTCTTTGCACATACCTAGGGCATATTCCCTTTTCTATGCCTACTGAATATCTCATCCTACAGATCTATGACCAGATAAGAAAAACCCCTTTACTAAGTCATATCCTCAGAGAACTTTGTCCACATAATCTTTCTCAGTATAAGGTTGCTTTCTATTGTCTTTTGACTTCAGTTGTTTAGGATAAAAGTCACCCATCACTTTGCAATCATCATTCCTCTGCTTGTAAGTTTTTCCCCTTTGATGGCTTTTATGATACTTTCTTTATCTTTGGTTTTCAGGTGTTTGATTAGGATACATATTGGTCTGATTTTCCTTGTATTTTTTTTTTTCTTGAATTCATTGAACTTTTTGGATTGATACATCGATATCATATCAAGTATGAAAAATTACAGCCATTATTTCTTCAAATATATTTTGTGCTGCATTTTCTTTCATTCTGGGATAATTATATATATGTTAGACCACTTAGTAGGTCATTAATAATCTGTAAAGTGGTTTTCAAGATTTTTTTCCTTTGTGTTTTGGTCTGAACACTTTCTAGTAACCAATCTTCAAATTTACTGATCCTTTTATTTTCTTTCTGTAGTTGCTGTTCTGCCATTAATCCAACTTAATGCCTTATTTTTCCTTTTATTGCATATTTGCTGATGTTTTATTTTTAGACTAGAATTTTTACTTGGTTCTTTTTATGTTTCTTTTCATCCCTTTGCTGAGATTCCTTATCTGTTTATCCATTCTGGCCACTTTTTAAAAAAAAATGAAAATCCTTGATCATAATTACAATAGATGTTTTAAAATCCTTGTCTGCTAGCTCCAATATCTGGGTCCTCTGGGGTCTCCTTCCACTGATAGATAATAAGTTCTTTATTGGTTGCTTCTTTTAATCTTTTGTAATTTTTAAAAATTTTATAACTTAAAAATTACATATTGGATATTGCTTATAGAAGAATAATGGAGAAAAAAAATATACTGTTTCTTTTGTTTTCCTAGAAATTGACACCTCTTTTTCATGTCTGGAAGTTAACTTGAGGAAGCGGACACTGTATTTTACCAAGAGTTAACTTAGTGTAAGATTAAGTTGCATCTCTTACTGTTTGAAACAGATGTTTATATTAGATTTTTATTCTACAGCAGCCATTTCCATCCTCAGTAACTTAACAGATGCTCGGTCTAAGAAATTTGCCTTTCCTAGCTCTGACACATTAAAATGGTCTCTTCTTGACAACCAGTTATTAGGGTCAATGACGACCCTATGAGCACAGATAGTTTAGTAAGTAAATGTGCCATTTCTAGTCTGATGTAACTCCTCCTCAATCAAGTGGAGTTATTCTGTGGGTTTTTTTTATGCCAATACATCAAATAGAGCTGAGTCTGTCTAGTGGTTTTACATTTCATTCTACGATCTGGCTTAGTCCAGTTTTGAAGCTATTCTTGATCAAAATCTACCAGTAAATAAATTATATAATTAGTCCCAGAATCTGCCATTTGTTTGGCCCTTGGCTTCAGCATGACGCTCTAGAAAAAGCATGGGGTTTGGAGTTAAAGTAACCTCAGTTTTCTGAGTCTCAGTGTTGCCACTTACATGAAAAGGGGGGAAGACAATATCTGCCTTATAGAATTGGGAGGATTCATGAATATTTAATAATAAGAATGATGGCAACCTGCTCTGTGTCATGTATTGGGCTTGACTCATATTATCTCATTTAATTCTCAGTAATATTCCTTGTCATGAGTGCCATTATTATTCTCATTTCCATTTACATACAAATTAATTGAGGTTGAAATTGGTAAAGTAACTAGCCTATAATCATATAAATCAGCAGTGCTAAAATATGAAACTGTTGTTGTTACATGCCATCAAGTCTAACTCATAGCAACCGTATGTCAACTCAACACTTCCTGGTCCTGAGCCATCCTCACAATCATTGCTGTTTGAGGCCATCTTATTGATGGTCTTCCTCGTTTTCCTTGAGCCATTCTTCTTTACCAAGCAAGACATGATGTCCTTCTCCAGGGACTGTTCTCTCCTAATAATATGTCCAACATGGATATAAATTTAAGAAATCTTAGGTCAGAGTTTAATCGTCTTTATCCATGTGTTAAAATTCCTGGCTCTTATTGACCCTCAATGCTGCCTATACACAACAATCATTAGTAATATTAACACTAATAATGCAAATAAAATAAAGCCCCATCATTTGCTTGGTCTAGATCAAGGGCAAGGAACGTTTTTTCTGCCAAAATGTATAAAATCATTCGTGGGCTATACAAAATTATCAAATTAAAATTTATTTTTCATTATATTTTGCTACAGTTTGTCAAACATTTAATTGACTCTCACCCCTAATGTGATGGCTGGAGTCCTGGTGTGGCACTGTGGGCTAATGCCCCGGACTGCAAAGGTGGTTTGAACCACAAGGTCCGAGGTTCAAGCTCACCAGACAGACGCTCCTTGGAAACCTTATACAGGGTTGGTTCTATGGGTTGGAACCAACTAGAAGACAATACCACCAACAACAATGTGATGGCTGGAACTTCAGTTACCTTGGCAGGGCCAGACCAAATGTCCTTGCGGCCCTCATGCAGCCCGCAGGCCAGATCTGGTCGATGTAATTGTATTCTCTCTTCGTTTGCCACCTCCTTTGCACAAGAGGATGGATTTTTGCTAGCCCTCCACTAGAGTTAAAATTCCAACCTTCAACCCCAACCCCATGACTCTTACCATTAACTTAATACTATGGCACCATACCATAACACTTACAAATCCATTTTTCCTTTTAGTTTTTGAAATTATTCTAAATGTGTATACTAAATGCTTAAATCTCAAGTAGAAATTAAGTCTTCTCCTTGTATAAACTGAACCAAACAAATGATTGGTAACATATTATCTACCTGCATTTCTTTCTTCCTTTCTTGGTGGGGAGGGGAGAAGAGGGAGAGGATGAGTCATATGCAGAGAAGGGGAATAAAGAGAAGGCTTAGCTCTAGGAAGTTGCTTTCAGTGCAGTTGCTTTTACTTAACTAATCATTCCCTTGGTGCACATTAGGCTAATGTAGTACTTATTAATTATTCTAGTAATTCACTATGGTAGTATTAATCAGGAAAAATTACTTTAGCATTCATTTTTTTACTCTACTATTTTTTCATGTGGCTTGAGCTGTAATTCTTCCTTCTCATGGTGTTCACTAGGACCTCTTATAAATCCTTATACTTAAGGGTTTGTATCAACTTGACGGAACCAGGGTTCTCAGAGGCTTAGCACTTAAGAGGTAGTAGTGGTGATGGTGTGCTCTGGAGTTGGCTCTGACTCATAGAGACCCTGCATAGTTCCAAGGCTGTAAATCTTCATCTTGCTACCACAAAATGACTGGGAGATTTGAACCGCTGACCTTGAGGCTAGCAACCCGACTCACAACCACTACGCTACCAAAGCTCCTTAAGATGTAGAAATCACTCATAATTACGACATCAGGGAGTCCTGGTGTGGCGCTGTGGTATATAACACTGGACCACAAGGTCAGTTTGAACCACAAGGTTTTCCTTAGAAACCCTATACAGGGTCACTATGAGTCAGAACCAACTATAGGGCATTTAACAACAACAAACAATCACTCATGATGACATCTAATATAATACCACGACCCCCAGGATGTGACCTTATGCGATCAGCCCTGATCTGATGAAATGATCCTATGTGTTGTAAATCCTTTCCTCTGTGTAATGTAGTGGTTATGTATTGGCCTACTAACCACAAGGTCAGCGGTTCGAAACTACCAGCTGATCTGCAGGAGAAAGATGACGCTTTCTGCTCCCATAAAGATTTACAGCCTCTGAAACCCTGTACAGGGTTGCTATGAGCTGGAACCGACTCCACGGCACATAACCACCACCACCACCATGATGTTAACGAACACAGTTGCAATCCAAAGGGTTAGCTGGTTTTTTGAGTCCATTTCTTTTGAGATATAAAAGTGATTAAAAAGCAAGCAGAGCTCAGAGGGACTCATTACCCCTGAGACAGAAGAGCCTGGAGTGGAGTTTTTCCTTTGAATCTGGGGTCTCTAGATTGTGAAGTTCTTAGGTCAGGGGAAGACTGATGCCAAGGCACACAGAAATCTCCAAAGAATGTTGGGTCTACAGAGACAGAGAGGAAACAGCGTCCTTTCCCCAGAGCCAACACAGACAGGAAACCTTCCCCTAGAAGCAATGCTCAGAATTTCCACTTCTAATCTGGTGTGGCGCTGTGGGTTAATGCACCAGACTGCAAAGCCATTTGAACTGCAAAGTCGGTGGTTCAAGTGCACCAGTCACTCCTCAGAAACCCTATACAGGGTCACTATGGGTCGGAACCGACTCGATGGCACTTAACAACAACAACAATCTCCTAAACTGTGAAGAGAATAAAGTTCTCTTTGTTTTAGCCATCTACTTGTGGTATTCTGTGATAGCAGCATCAGAGAATGAACACAAGGACCAGCATGCCAACTCTTTGCATTTACTATTTAGAAAGTATGACAAAGCAAATAGCTAGTCCTGTTTCTTTACCTTGAAGATTCTCAAAATATTTATGAGGGAGCCCTGATGTGGCACTGTAGGATAAGCATTGGAACGCAAGGCCGGTTTGAACTACAATGTTGGTGGTTCAATTTCACCAGCCCACTCCTCAGAAACCCAATTCAGGTTTGCTATTCAGTCAGAACCAAATCTACAGCAATTAAAGGCATCAACACTGTGGCATTGCAGGATAATACACTGGACAGCAAGGTGGGTTGGAACTGCAAGGCTGGTGGTTCAAATCTCACCAGCTGCTCCTCAGAAACCCTATACAGGGTTGCAGTGAGTTGGAACCGACTCGACGGCACTGAACAAAACAACATGAGTTGGAACTAACTCAACAACACATGACCACCACCATTAGGGACCTACTATGGGCCTAAGTCCTGGTGTGGCGCTGTAGGATCAATCACCACTCGACTGCTAACCGCAAGGTCTGAGTTAAAACACAACAGTCACTTTTGGAAACCCTATGGAGGGTTGTATGCTGAGCAAATAATATGAAAAGCTGGGTTCTATGAAGAAAAAC
>NW_006408702.1:6570634-6596984 GCF_000296735.1 Chrysochloris asiatica
AATCGTTGGACAAGGATGTCATGCTGGGTAGGGTGGAGGGTCAGAGAAAAAGAGGAAGACCCCCAACGAGATGGATCAGCCAGGTGGCAGTGGTAGTGAGGTTGGCCCAGGATCGGACATTGTTTCGTCCTGCTGTGCATGGGGTCGCTATGAGTCGGTTCCAACTCGATAGCACCTGACAACAACAACATGGAGGGTTGCTATGAGTTAAAACCAACTCGACTGCGCACAATAACTACTATTTATGCAGCGTGAGTGTGCTGTACCTCTAAGAGCAATTGGCTGTATTATAAAAGCTGACGTGTAAAGTAATGAGCAATATACTTTAATCTTAAAGATAAAGATAATAATTCTAGAAAAGAGAAGGTAAAATATTGGTTTGTTAATTTTTCTTTTGTCTATTAATATAAACCCTATACAGAGTCGCTATGAGTCAGAATCAATAATAATAATATTGACTAACGAGATCATATTTTCTGGGAAGGAAATAACATCATTTCCAACTAAGTAAGGGAAAAGGAACTACAGCTCACATTTTTGTTCCCAAGTTAAGCATCCCTTCCGTAAGGACACCTCCCTCAACCCCCATCTGACTAAAGTTCTTATTGTGTTCAGACAGTTGTGATCCTCTCCTTCAAAACATCCATATTAGCTACAATTTGAATGACTTTTCTCCTTCACTCAATTATATTACTAGATAATCAGGAATTAGAGATGGTTTTGCCCATCGTTTTATCCTCTGCACTTCGCCCAGACTGTCAATCAACAAATATTCCTGAATGAGTGTTGTTGTTGTTAAGTGCCTTGGAGTCAATTCCTACACATAGCAACCCTATATAAGCTTTCTGAGATTGTAAATCTTTTCAGGAGCAGAAAGCCTTATCTTTCTCCCATGGAGTGAATGATGGCTTTGAACCACCAACCTTGTGGTTTGCAGTCCAGTGCTTATTTTACAGAGCCACCATTCTCCCAATGAATGTGGTAATGGTGGTGGTGATGTGCCATCAAGTTGGTTCTGACTCACAGTGACCCTGTATGTAGTTTATGGGGGTTCAAATGAGCTCTGGTAGCGTAGTGGTTACGAATCGGGCTGTGAACCTCAAGGTCAGCAGTTCAAAACTACTATCTGTTCCACGGGAGAAAGATGAAGCATTCTGCTCCCGTAAAGATTTACAGCCTTGGAAACCCTGTACAGGGTCACTATGAGTCGGAACTGACTCCACGGCACATAACACCAACAACAACAAATCTTTGCAAGAGAAGACAGACTCATTTTTCTCTCTCAAATGAAAAATTAGAAGTCCAAATTTATGTTCTTTAATAATTAGAGTATCTAAATGTTCAACAGATATGTCTACTGTGAGCCGAGAAACTACCCCACGTGTACTGACTCCCCATCTGGAATCATACTTCCAAGTAAAAGAAATAAAAAACAATTGTTGATTCAAGTGATATGCTTCAGAAATCTCTGCATATGCAAAAGGTTGGCAGTTCAAACACCTCAGAAGAAAAGCTTGGTGTTCGACTTCCCAAAAATAAAAATCCTAGTCATTGAGAATCCTGTGAAGAAGTTCCACTGTGACAAATGAGGGTGCTTCAAAAAGTTTGTGGAAAAATGGAATTTAAAGATAATGGAAAATTTCCATGGACTTTTTGAATCACCCTAATATATGAGGTTACCATGACTTTGAATCAGTGCAACTAATACCTGTAATAGTAAATGAGAGGTTATCACGAGTCAGTTGATGTGCTAAGTGCGTTCACTAAAATTCAAGTGCTGTGTTTCAGCTGCTACATTGCTTTATTTTGAGAACTTTCGTCAGCATTGCATAAAGCAAGGTTCAGTCAACAAATGTGTTACTTAATAAATATTGCCCTGGTAGTATAGTGATTATGCATTGGGCTATTAACTGCAAGGTTAGTAATTCAAATCTACCAGGCACTCAGTGGGAGAAAATGAGTCTTTCTGTTCTTGCAAAGACAGGATCGGGTGGTGTTTCGTTCTGCTGTGCATGAGGTCGCTATGAGTCAGTACCAACTCGATGGCACACCACCACCACCATCACCACATTCACTTGGAGAATGGTGGCTCTGCAGAATAAGCACTGGACTGCAAACCACAAGGTTGGTGGTTCAAGACCATCATTCTCTCCACAGGAGAAAGATAAGGCTTTCTGCTCCTGAAAAGATTTACAATCTCAGAAACCTTATATAGGGTTGCTATGTGTAGGAACCGACTCCACAGCACTTAACAACAAACAATACTCATTCAGGAATATTTGTTGATTGACACTCTGGATGAAGTGTTGGGGATAAAATGATGGGCAAAACTAGCACCTCTAATTCCTGACTATCCAGTATGTACAGATAGGTAAAGGAGAAAATTCACTCAAATTATAACTAATATGGATGTTTTGAAGGAGAGGATCTCAACTGTCTGAGCACAATAAGAACTTTAGTCAGACGGGAGGCTGAGGAAATTGTCCTTAAGGAAGGGATGCTTAACTTGGGAACAAAAATGTGAGCTGTAGTTCCTTTTCCCTTACCTAAATGGAAATGATGTTATTGCCTTCCAAGACAATAGGGCCTCACTAGTCAATATTATCATTGTTCTTAAATGCCGACGAGTCAATGCTTACTCACAGTGACCCTGTTCAGGCTTTCTGAGGAACAGCTGGTTCCTCAGAAAGCAACATAATGCAGAGCAGAAATGCCACACGGGGAACCTTAGAAAGAGTAATTAATATCCGTCCACCTAGTGATACAGCAACGACAATACTACCAGAAGGCTTTAGGGCTATACATGACCCTGGTGGGGACAAGTTTAGATGACCACAGAGTTGGTTCTGTGGCTTAAAAAAATTAAATAATGGCCATCTGTCTGCTAGACAAGGGCCCAATGCTGGAAGATACTTATTCAACAGAGTTAGAGCTGAGGGAGATTTTCTGGCAGAATTCTTGGCTGCTCACAAACATTATCACATATCATGTTCCAGAGATGCTTGCTGTAAGAGTAGGGTGCCTCCAGGCACTTAATTGTGGGTGGGTGAGCTAAGTTCGCTGACCCATTGGAGCTAAAGCTGAGGGCCTTCAAGTTTGCTGGCCCAGAGAGCTAAACGCAAGCGTCTTCAGGCTGAAGCTTAATGTGGAGTGGTGTGTCCTGTGAGCATTTATCAGCAACCCTCAAAGAGCGTTGTAATACCGGCAGGGTAGAGAGAGGCCTGCCTGTCTGTGCCCTGAGTATTTCTGACCCTGCATTGTAACTTGGTGAGCTCCCTAGTAAACCCCATACCTATGAATATGGTATCTGAGACCTGGGTCAAACTGAATTATAGAATGCAGCACAAGCAGAAAGTGCTGGAGATGTTTTAGCATGAGTCTGTGAATTGTAGTTCCCATTGTTGTTGTTGTTAAGTGCCATCAAGTTGATTCCGACCCATAGAGACCCTGTATAGCATTTCCAAGGAGCAACTGGTGAGCTTGAACCACCGACCTTGCAGTTCAAATGCCATTGCAGTCTGACGAATTGGCCCACAGCACCACACTAGGAGTCCATAGTTCCCATTAATGGGAACAAATAACCAGCGATCAGAGAAAGTCCACTCATTGTTAAAAGCCATTTGAGACACATGGCTGTAAGATCATATGAAAGGTCGGTCTAGAGGCATTGATGGAAGCCTGCATACAGATGGGGGATGGTTTACACCTGTGCTTTTCTAACCACACTGTCAGCATGAATCCCCTGGAAATCTGATTAACGAGTAGACATTGAGTTCGTGGCTCTTAGGAGTCCTGGTATGGTGCTGTAAGACTAGCACTGTACTGTAAACTGCAAGGTTGGAGGTTCAAATCCACAAACCACTCCTGAGAAACCCTAGACAAGGGCACTATGTGTTACCGAAACAACAGCACTTAACAACAGGTGGGTCTAGGCTGTCTACAGCCTCAGAAACCTATACAGGGCCTCTATGAGTCAAAACCAAGGAGGGCACTTACAACAACTCCACCAAGTGTGTCCAGAGTCTGCATTTCTGGGCCCTTAAGTAATGCTAAGTGAGATGTTGGTGGAACTCTTGCAGGAGACCCTGATTCCATTCCCAGCAAGTTCATTTCCTGCACTGCCATCACTCACCTGTCAGTGCAAACTTTGGGGGTGCTATGGTAGTGTAGTGGTTATGAACCGGGCTGTGAACCTCAGGGTCAGCAGTTCGAAAATACCAGCTATTCTGCGGGAGAAAGATGAGGCATTCTGCTCCTGTAAAGATTTACAGCCTCGGTAACCCTGTACAGGGTCTCTATGAGTCAGGACCAACTCCACGGCACATAACAACAACAACAATGATGCTAAACAGGTTTCAGCAGAGCTTCCAGACTAAGACAGTCGAGGAAGAAAGGTCTTCAATCCAGCTTTCTTTTCTAACTACTTCCTCTTTTTTCTAACTTTTACATTCCAATCACCAATAATTACCAATGCATTTTGATTGCATGTTTGATCTATTTCAAACTGAAGAACTTTGTAGAAATTCTTTAATTTCTTAATCATTGGCGCTAGTGGTTAGTGTATAAATTTGAATAATAGGTGTATTAAGTTGTCTTCCTTTTAGGCATATAGGTATTATCCCATCACAGACAGCACAGAATTTCAAGACAGAACTTGAAATGTTCTTTTTGTCAGTGAATGTGATGCCATTCGCTTGAATTTTTCATTCCCACTATAGTAAACCATGTGACTATCTGATTCAAAATGGCCAATTCCAGTCCTTTTCAATTCACTAATGCCTAGGATATTGATCTTTATGCATTCCATTTCATTTTTTAAGACTTCAAATATTCCTGGATGCATTCTTCATACATTCCACATTTCACTTATTAATGTGGATTTTAGCAGCTATTTCTTCTCATTTTGAGTCATGGTCCCAGGAGCTTTGCTTCATTCACATCATTATGGATGACTCTACTTTGAGGAGGCAGTCATGTTTTGAGTGTCTTTCAACCTGAGGGCTCATCCTCTGACACTATATCACGCAAGGTTCCACTACTATTGATAAGGTTTTCAGGTGTGGCACTGTGGGATAATGTACTGGATAGCAAGATCATTTTTTTGTTTTTGGTTTGTTTTTTAAAGTTTTTATTGTGAATTGAGTGAAAGTTTACAGGGTAGATCATCAGTTTTAGAGTCAACAAATCAAATACTTTGTTTCATTACTATGATTATAACCACCTACATGTACCATCAGTTAACAGTATTTCTCTCTATTCACTTTAGCTCTTTTTTTTTTTTTTTTTTTAAACACTCAGGCATATATAATAATTTACAGCACCAAAGGGCACATTCTGCAAGTCTGCCTCCTAGCTGCCAGCTCTCAGTCTCTCTCTTTCCAGGAATCTAGAATCCTCAGCTGTTCCCCTTCTCCCTGACCCCATCTCTGCCTCCATCTCTGGTGTCCCTGTTTCTCTGGATAAGGTCCCTCACTCCCCTTGTGCTCTTTTCCCTTGATGATCCTAGGATCCTGTTTCTAGATTGTAAGATTAACTAGTCCTCCATTTTTGTTACAAAACCTCTACATTTACAATTGTGACAGTCACAGTTAGTCATGATAATAATTACTATCTCTGGTAGCGCAGTTGTTACAAATCGGGCTGCTAACCTAAGGTCGGCAGTTCAAAACTACCAGCCATTATGTGGGAGAAAAATGAGGCTTTCTGCTCCCATAAAGATTTACAGCCTTGGAAACCCTGTGCAGGGTCGTCATGAGTTGGAACCAACTCCACAGCACTTAACAACAACAATTGAATCATAAGAAGCTTATCCCCATCTCTTTTAACCAGATTCATGTAATCAAGATGAAAACAATTCAGTGTGGACACTTTCTTCCCTCTCACACTCTTAAATTCCCCCCTTGAAACCTTGTAAGCCAGTCACTTTGAGCCTTTATCACCCCTCATTTTAGGTAGCTAATGTTGCCCATCCCTATCTACCCTGTATACAGAGGGGATAGCATTGATACTTGATGTGAAGACTCCTTCCCTCTCTGTTGGTATTTTGAGCTACTACTTCCATGAGTATAGGTCACATTCATCACATTGTAACAATTTACACTCATTTCTTATATCAAAAATTGTTTTTTTATTATCAAGAACTAGTTGAGTTCTGATTATAAAGCCATGGAGGCTAGGTCAGATGTGTACTATCTGCAAGTTTGGGTTTGCTTGTGCATCTGCCCTCTCTTCATAATCAGCTGGATGCTTCACTCTCAGCTCTAGCCCTCCATGGCTATGCCATGGGCTCAGGAGTCCCCAGACCTTATCACACTTTGGACCAACCAGCCCTTCCTCTTCTCTCTCTCATCTCCAGGTCAACGGGAGTCTATGGAACGTGGTTAAACTCAGCCCATTTCTTCATTGCTGCCTTTCCCCCTCTTCCACTCACCAGTAAACCAATATGGTTGCCAGCAAGCTTTGAGTTTCTGTCTTAGAGGGGGGTTTGTCCTGAAGGGACTTGCTTGCTTGCATTGATGGCTTCACAATCTACTTTTGAAAATCAGTGAAAACCAAGTGGATTGCTTATAGTACAACCTCCAACCAATCATGGGATGGTGCAGGACTGGCCACTGTTTTGTTTCATCTTGTTATAAATTGAGGATGACTTGACAATAGCTAACAACAACAAAAGGTTTTGCTAAAGCTGTTGGATCTATAGCCTTAGGGCAGCTATAAAGAGAGCCACTCTCAGAAATAAAAGCCCATGCTTGGTGAAAGAGGAGCTCTCTGAGAAGAAACACTGACTGGGGTAAACATTATAGAGGATTGTTGCCCGTCCCTTCATTTCAGAAGACACGGGCACATGTCAGAGGGCACTAACCAGCAAAGGAACTATTTTATTGCGTAGGAAAAGGTTGGTTAGTTAAGTAAAACGTACACTTGAATATTAACTAAGGGGCTGTAAATGTCTGGCTCCACCATTCGTCTGTCAATTTCTCATACTGTGGTGGCTTGTGAGTTGCTGTGATTCTGGGAAGCTATGCCATGGGTATTTTAAATACCAGCAGCATCACCCATGGAGGACAGGTTTCAGCTGAGTTTACAGATGAAGACAGACTAGGAAGAAGGAGAGATGGACTAACTACAAATATTTACTTACTGAAAACTTTATGAATAGTACTGGAACACCATCAGCACGAGATTATTGAATATTGAAACATGATGAAGAGCACTAATATACTGTCAGCTATAGTGCCAACCCCCTCAGGTTGGAAGGCAATCTATATGTGACTAGGGAAGAGCTGCCTCTTCAAAGTAGATGTGACTGTGATGATGCAAATGGAGTAGCCTTCATTTACTGATAGGGCACAACTCAAAATGGAAAGAAGCAGCTGTAAAAGTCCACTAATAATCACAACATGGGATGTACAAAGTATGAATCCATGAAAATTGGAAATTGTCAAAAATGAAATGAAATGTATAAACATCAACATCCTAGAAATTAGTGAACTGAAATGAACTGGTATTAGCCCTTTTGAGTCTGAGAATCACGTGGCTGACTTTGCCAGTAATGAAAATTGAAGAGGAACGGAGTAGCATTTATCATCAAAAAGAACCTATCAAGATCAGTCATAAAGTACAACGCTATCTGTGATAGGATAATATCCATATGCCTACAAGGAAGACCAGTTAAAACCACTATTATTCAAATTTAAGCACCAAACACTAAAGCCAGTTCTACCAACTTCTTCAGTTTGAAATTGAAACAATCAAGATGTATTGATAATTACTAGTAATTAGAATGCAAAGGTTGGAAACACAGAAGGTTCAATAGTTGGAAAATATGGTTTTCATGATAGAAACAATGCTGGAGATTTCATGATAGAATTTTGCAAGACCAATGACTTCTTCATTGCAAATATCTTTTTTAAACATAAAAGAAGACTATACAAATGGACCTCACCAGATGGAAAACACAGAAATTGAATTGACTACAACTATGGAAAGAGTTGGTGGAAACACGCAATATCATCAGCCAAAACGAGGCCAGGGGCACACTGTGGAACAGATCATCAATTACACATATGCAAGTTCAGGCCAAAGCTGAAGAAAATTAAAACAAGCCCATGAGAGCCAAAATAATGACCTTGAACATATCCCACCTGAATTTAGAGATCATCTGAAGAACAGATTTTATGCATTAGACACTAAAGACCAAACACCAGAAGAGTTCTGGGATGACATCAAAAATACCTACAGGTCATTGAGATGACAACAAAGAAGGAAAAGATCAAAGTGAATGTTGGAAGAGACTTTGGAACTTGCTCTCCAGCATAGAGATGTTAAAGCAAATGGAAGAAATGAGGAGGTACGAGCTGAGCAGAAAATTTCAAAGGACAGCTCGAAAAGACAAAGTCAAATATTATAATGAAATGTGCGAAGACCTAGAGTTAGATAACTAAAAGGGAAGAACACATTCAGCATTTCTCAAGCTGAGGGAACTGAAGAAAAAATTCAAGCCTTGACTTGAAATGGTGAGGGATTGTATGGACAAAATACGAATGATACAGAAAGCATCAAATGAAGGAATATATAGTCACTGTACCAAAAAGAAATGGTTGCTGTTCAACCGTTTCAAGAGGTAACATAGGATCAAGAGCCAATGGTCCTGAAGGAAGAAGTCCAAGGTGCAAAGAAGGCACTGGAAAAGAACCAAGACACTAGGAACTGATGGATTGAAATCTTTCAACAAACTGATGTGGCACTCACTCATTTATGCTAAGAAATTTAGAAGACAACTACTTGGTCAACTGACTAGAAGAGATCTGTATTTGTGCCCCTTCCAAAAAGAGGTGACTCAACAGAATGCGGAAATCATCAGACAATATCATTAATATCCCATGTGAGTACAGTTTTACTGAAGATAATGGAAAAACGCCTGCAACCATTATGTTGACAGACAACTTTCAGAGGTTCAAGCCAGAGTCAGAAGAGGATGTGGAACAAGGGATATCATTGCTGATGTCAGATGGATCTTGGCTGAAAGCAGAGAATACCAGAAAGGTGTTTAGTGACCATGCAAAGGCTTTCAATTGTGTGGATCATGACAAACTATGGACAACACTGCAAAGTATTCCTGAACACCTAATTGTGCTCATGAGGTATCTGCACGTAGACAAAGAGGCAGCTGTTAGAATAGATCAAGGGAACACTGAATGGTTTAAAATAGGAAAGGTGTGCTCCAAAGTTGTATTCTTTCACCACACTTATTCAATCTGTATGCTGAACAAATACTCTGAGAAGCTGGATTATATGAAGAAAAATGTGGTATCAGGATTGGAGGAAGACTCATTAACAACCTGCAATATGCAGATGATACAACCTTGCTTTCTGAAAGCAAAACAAACTTAAAATACTTACTGATGAAGATCAAAGACCACAGCCTTCAGAGTGGGTTGCACCTCAATGTAAAGAAAACTAAAATCCTCACTACTGTACCAATAAACATCCATATAAATGGAGAAAAGATCGAAGGTATCAAAACTTCATTTTGCTCAGGTCAACCATCAACATTCATAGAAGCAGCCATCAAGAAACCAAATAACATATTACATTGGGCAAATCTACTGCACGGGACCTCTTTAAGTTGTTCAAGAGCAAAAATGTCAGTTTGAAGACTAAGGTGTGCCTGACACAAGCATGGTATTTTCAATAACCTCATAATGCATGTGAAAGTGGGACAGTGAATACGGAAGACCATAGAAGAATTGACGCATTTGAGTTACAGTGTTGGAGGAGAATATTGAAAGTACCCTGGACTGCCAGGAGAACAAACAAATCTGTGTTGGAAGAAGTGCAGTCAGAGTGCTCCTTGGAAGCCAGGATGGCCATACTTCATCCCTCATACTTTGGATATATTGTCAGGAGGGACCAGTCACTGGAGAAGGATATCATGTTTGGTAAGGTGGAGGGTCAGAGAAAAAGAGGAAGACTTCAGAGAGATGCCTGGCACAGTGGCAACAGCAATGGGCTTGAACCTAGCAACAATTGTGAGTTGGTCCATAAATGGACAGTATTCTGTTCTGTAGTACATAGGGTCACTATGAGTCAGTACCAACTCAATGTCATCTAACAATAACAAATATCTGGCTGCAACAGTTACTCATATGTGGAAATAGTCTTTGTGTGAAGTCAAATGCATAAACTTACAGTCAATATTGATTGGACCAGTCAAGACAAAGAGGAGGACGTAGATGAATGCTGGCATTCTTGTGAGATGAGCCCTATTGGAATGTGCCCCTTGGGCAGTGGAACTAGCTTAGATGGCACTGCCACTAACAGATGTGAGGATCCTGTCCCTCTTTCATTATACTCTGAAAATCCATGTGTAAATGAAGCAATGGTAACTGGGAGAAAAGCAATGGTAATTGACTTTGGCCAATTCCATTCTTGGGAAAGGGCAATCTGACAAGGATTTGGGAATTGGTTTGTATAAAGGATGGAAAAGAAAATTATCCGAGAATGGACTTGCATTTCAATCAGGAGCAGTGTGGTGCTGGTGGTAGTGGTTGTGTGCCACTGAGTCTGTTCTGACTCCAAGTGACCCTATATAGGATTTCCAAAGCTGTAAATCTGTACCGAAACAGAAAGCCTCATCTTTCTTCTGTGGAGTAACTGGTGTATATAACTACTGACCGTGAGGTTCACAGGTCAGCTCATAATCCACTACATAATCCACTACAGCAGCAGTGTAGTGAACCCATAACTCCCAGAACACCCAAGGAACTTCAGTCTGTGGTTCTGATGTGTGAAGGTAAGCTAAGTGTGTCTATGTCCAGTCAGTTGCCCACTTCTACTAGCTATGTAAAAGGAATCGCATTGCAAGAGCATAGAGCACATTCTCTGACTTGGGGTGGCAAAACTTAGCACCTACATCAAGGAGAGAAAGGAGGGGGAGAAGACATTAGACTGCCCAAACCTCTGAGCCAGTCAGGAGGGGTCCCTGATACAGGGGGCATCATCACTTGAGAGGAGCATGATTGCAGATAGGCACAAGACAAGCAGAAACAAGGGTTCCCTATAAAGACCAGCAGAGAGGTGAACTGGGTAAAGATTGTGGCAAAGGAAGGTCATGTCCCCACTGATCTACCAAGGACCCCTTGTTGTTGGCTGTTTGTGTTCTCTCGAGTCAGTTTCAGCTGATAGTGATCTTATATAGGGTTTTCCTGGGCTAATAGTGGGTTTGAACTGTGGACCTACTAGCAGTCCAGTGCTTATCCTACAGTGTCACATCAGTGCTCATTAGCTGTTTAAAACTGTTGCTTAGGAAAAATATGGGCTAGAATTGGCAGAGCATTTTTTTTTGAGAAGCTATGGTTCTGATTCCTTTTCTCTAAAATGATGTTTTTGAGAAAGTCATCAATAATATCAATCCAATGTTAAAACTACAGTCAAAACACTTGGCAGCACAAATAAAGTACAAGGTGCAGAGGTGGTGACCTCAGGGCTGTATTTTGCTGTGAGTCCATAGAGGCAGTGTGGGTTCTAGAGCTGCACCCAGGGGTGGGCGTGCAATGGCAAAGCAGTGAAGCAGGGTGTCCCTGGGATCCCTCTTCTTCACATGCCCTTACGCTGCTGTCATTTTCTTCATAGAACTTGCCAATTTCTGACAGAATGGTATATGCTTAACGGTGCTAATCATTTTCTAACAACTGTAATGGGAACTCCTTGAAGGAGGGAGCAGTCTGTTTTGTTCACTGCTGTATCCCTAACACCTGCCCAGTGTCTAGTACATTGAAGATTCACACTGAGGAAATAAATGAATGATTGGGTCTACACCTCCATCTAAAACACCCAAGCCTGGCTGAACTGGTATCATGTTGTTTTTGTCATTACATGCCATCAAGTCGGTACCGATTCATAGCGATCTTATGCACAACAGAACGAAAGACTGCCCGATCCTGGACCAACTTCACAATCCTTGCTATGCTTGAGCCCATTGATGCTGCCACTGTGCCAATCCATCTAGCTTGGGTTCTTCCTATTTTTTCCCAGCCCTCCACTTTACCAAACAAGATACCTTTCTCCAGTGACTGGTCCCTCCTGACAATATGTCCGAAGTATGAGAGACGAAGTCTGGCCATCCTGGCTTCAAAGGAGAACTCTGGCTGTACTTCTAACACAGATCTCTTTGTTTCTTCTGGCAGTCCCTGCTACTGGTATAATAAGGGTTCTTATTCACAAGGAGCTCTTGTAGCGTAGTGGTTACAAATCGGGCTGCGAACCTTAAGGTCAGAGGTTCGAAACTACCAGCCGCTCCGCGGGAGAAAGATGAGGCTTTCTACTCCCATAAAGATTTACACCCTCGGAAACCCTGTACAGGGTCGCTATGAGTCGGAACCAACTTGACGGCATTTAACAACAACAACAACAACATTCACAAAGCTGCTTTGGCCCAGAGTGATCCAGGATGACTTCCATCCAAAACTTTTAAGGAGAATGTTGTTAAGTGCCATTGAGTCAGTTCTGACCCATAGCAACCCTGTATAGGGTTTCCAAGGAGTAGTTGGTGAGCTTGAACCACCAATCTTGCAGTTCAAACCAACTTTGCAGTCCAGCCAGTGCATTTACCCAGAGCACCACACCAGGACTAAATCCTACTTGTACTATTTCTGTACAATGTTGTGTTTGTTTTACAGAAATAATCTGTAAGAAGGAAAGGATCACTAAATGCTGACTTATTGTTTGAAATGGCATAAAGCAAGAGCTTTCATTAGGAGAGCAGAGCTTAGCAAAGAGACCCAAGGACCCACATATGTTGACATAGTGCTAGTCTGACTTTATGCAGAACATTAGCAATGCTGCGTTCTCAAAGAATTCTGTACCACACAAATGGGATTGATGGGAGGAAAAAAAAAACAATGCTGAGGACACATCTAGCTCTTGTTGAAACAGAAAATGTTGAGCTGAAAATCCAATGGTACCAAGAAAGGTTTTTGTGGACTCATGTCAAACTGGCATTACTTTGAACAAAATCTCACAGTCTACACTATTTAAAATGAGCAAAGCTCAAAGCTGTCAGCTACACAAGCCTGATTTTTGTTTTTTCTTGCCACATGCTGTCTGAGGAAAAGCATGCCCCGGTTTAAGCCAATCTTTGTATTCTCCTTCCTCTATAAGATTAAGTCCACAAAGGGACTAGAAATAACTTTCCCTTTAAGTGGAAAAAGAAAAATTATGTTTCAAGGTCAGCCCAGACACTTTATAAAAGCACTTACTTTGAAATAACATGACAGAATATGTATTCAAGACAAAGAGCTTCTTGATAAAGCCCAGACTTGGAAGCTGTTCAGTGGCCATGGCCTTGATTCGTGCTCTGCAGCGTGGTCCTGCTGGGCACAGTTAATAGAAAGGGTTACAGCCTTTATAGTGTGGTCCTCTGGGGAGGCTGCATCAGGATGATGGCACTCCAAAACAGTTTTGGGGACTGGCTGTTGAGCAAGTCAGCAGGATGAGTTTATGTCTGTGCTGAAAATACTGCTTCCTAATAGAAAATACTTGTGGTGTGGCACTGTGGGTTAATGTGCCAGACTGCAAAGCCATTTGAACTTCAAGGTCGGCAGATCAAGCTGACCAGCTATGGTTGCTATGGGTCAGAATCAACTCGATGGCACTTAACAACAACAACAGAAAATACTTCTGGTGTGGCTTTGTGGATCTGTACTGGACTGTGAACCACAAAGTTGATACAGTGTTGCTGTGAGTCAGAACCAACCAATGGCACTTAACAACAATGGAAAATACTGGTGGCAGAGTTCCACCAGATATGAGGCTACAGCCAAAGCTACCCAGGTGATGGGTGTTCTACAGGGCCTAGGGAGAAGACAAGAAGTCCCAAAAGGAGGAGGTCCTTCTCCGGACAGACCCCTTCAATGTTCCAGGCAATAAAGGGGTGGCCCGGTGGTTCCTAGCTCAGTGGGCTTCACATGCAGGGGAGATAATGCCTGCCTCTTCAGTAGTGGTTACAGGAGAGTTAATTCAAATTTGGGAAGCCAAAACAAAAGAAACAGGAGGAACATGTGGAGGAGAGAGAAGAGCATGAACAGGGCAGCACTCATCCATCCAAATGAATTGCAACTCAATGTTGTTGTCAGCTGCCGTCAAGTTGGCCTCTGTCTCCTGGCAACCCATGTGTACATGTGATCTTTAGGGAAGCAGTTCCCCAGGCTTTCCCTCAGTGTTGCTGTGTGAGTTTGAACACCACCAACTTCTAAATTTGAAATTGACTGTAAACTGCTTGTACCCAACAGGCTCCTCCCATCTCTGTAAACATAGAGAATGAATTATGAGCTGCTGATTTTCTCTTGGTGTTAGGATGATAAATTATGGGGTTGAACAATGGCTTCTGACTGTCACTTTATGCCCGGGAGACTCTACATGCGAGATGTTTCATGTGCATGTTGAGGGGAGCTGGCTGTGGGCTTCACCCATTCAAGGAGCCACACCACTGTCTCCTAATGCCTTCTCTAAGCAGAAGGGTGAGGTTGGGGGAAGGTGTAGGAAATTTTGGAATGTTTTCTATTTTGAAGACTTAAGCAAAACCACAAAAGGTACGAGTCCAGAAGAGTTCCTGCATAATACAGTTTCCGAGCAAAGGGAATAGACTGAGAAGGAACAGTCTGTATCCATAGAGGTATAAATGCATGAACGGGCAGCTGCATCTCCTGCTTTCTCTGTGATCTGGAAGAAACCCAACCTGTCTGGGGGTGTTGCTTTCTACATGACAAGATTTTTAAGGTGTCTTATTCTTCCAAGTATGGCTACCTAATACATGCCATGATGCAGAAAGAAATCAAATAAGCATGCTTTTCTCTCTGTCCCCACCTCCCCAACCCCCACCACACATCTCCCTTTCTAGGGTTGAGTACAAAATAGACTAATAAATTTCCCTTTAAGTGTAAAAGTACATGTGTTTAAAGAACTGCCTCTAAAAGCACTTACTTTGAAATAAAAGGTCAAGTTATGTATTCAAAACAAAGAGCACCTTCATAGAGAAGGTACTCAAAAGTTAATCCCTCTTCTCTCCATACAAAGGAGACAATTTCCATAAAGGATTAGACCCTGGCATTTGCCCCTACTCCAGATCTTTCTGACTAAACTCTGAAAGGCCCAGAAGAACTGATGACAAGTCTCTGGAGATTGTGGCAGATTTGGGATGTGCAGTTTAGAGGCCATTTGCAGAAAGAACCTGTTGAGCAACCAGAGGAACGTGGGTGGCTCCTGGGTAGCTTCTGGCTGTTGACTCCTTCAGGCCTGCCTTTGTTTCTGAGGTGAAGTCATCATGGTCTTCTTAGGGCATTTGAGCCACAGACTGAGCTGGGAGTACAGGGTTAGGAGTGATTCTGTCAGGCTCACCCACTGCACCATTTTACTTCCTCTCTCTCTCTTTCATACTCACAGCCTCTGCTTCCAAGAGGATCCAACAGATACAGAGATGCTAGAAGTTCTAATGCATTGGCGCTATTTTTTCCCCTAAAAGGACAGGCTTCAGGAAGCCAACCTTTGAGTTATAAAATTCTTGCCTTTGTGGCATTAGACATGCAGGTAGATTTTTATCTGTTTATTCAATTGCCTTAGTCATAGTCACCTAGAGGCTTGATTCTCATCACTTTTAGCCATGGAACACAATAAGAATCACTCCCTGAGATCTGTTCATCATGCAAATGCCTGGGATCCACAGGCAAAGGCATAAATGGAGGTTTTGAGATGAACCTCTGGGCTGAGATTCATTGGTTTCAGCACCAAATTCCTGCTGATTGAGCTTCTTTTGGATACAAGCATTCATCTTGCTGAGGAACATTCCAGAAGCTACAAAGTGTACTTCATATGATCAATGAAATGGTCCCTATTTTATCTCCAGATACTTACAAAAGTCTAGCTAGTGATCGTGCAAACCCATCTCCGAACATGGTTCATGCACCTTTTTAGAAGGTATCATAGAGACTAGTCCCAAACCACTTAGCATTTATCTCCCATGGAAACTGCAAAGAGGCTTGCTGAAACCTGTCCCTTCAGGCTTCAGATGTAATTGTTGTGCAGAGGCTGTGGTTATGCTCCCATTTCACAAGCCAAAGTCCTTAGGAATCATCAGTTTAATCCCAACTTCAGTTAGCTGGAAAATCTCAATGGCATAAGTGTCAGTGAGACAACTAGGACACTGTGCTTCTGGCGTCACCGAGAAAAATTTCCTGTACTTCTCTGTGCACCCATTTAACCCTGCTGTTAGATTCAAAGAGTTTTCTTTCAAGGCAAAGGTTGTGTTTCAAGATTGTGTGAGCCAACATTCCCTAGGACACGGAAGCCCTAACTTCCTACAGGTACCAGTCCCAGAAAGAAGGGGGACCAAATGTACCCAAAGGAGAAATATCTGGTATTCTGAAGACTTTTCACGCATGAAATCTTCACAGATGAAGGAAAAACACCAAAGTCCAAGGGGAAGGGAAACAAACTAGAGGGCTGTGCTTTGGAAACGGCAACTTTCCTTGAGTAAAAGGGATTGCCGTGGATGGCAACCTCATCGAAGTCAGACTAGAGCTGATGCTTCATAGGATTTTCAATGGCTGCTTTTTCAAAAGTCCATCTCCAGACCTATTCTTCTGAGGTCCTCTGGGTGGCTTCCAATGGTCAGTCTTGCAGTTCTGTAGCCCAAGTTTTTAACTGTTTGCTCCAGCCAGGATTCCACCTTCCCCAAAGGAGGAAGACCAGAGGTTGGAGCAGCTGAGAGAACTTGGGAGAAATAAAACCCCTACTGAACTCTGATGCTGCAAATATGTTACTACAGCTTGGAGTGGAGGAGTGGAGGGCAGCAGAGGATTTTCTAAATGCGTTACAAATGACAGATATTCCCTAACCAGAGAAAGAAGTAGAAATCTGAAGTCATTGAACAATGACTGTTCGTGGATATTTGGCAGCACATGAGAAAGCACTATTTTAATGCTTCCCTGAACACTGCACATACTGGGCTTATTCTCAAAGTGTCTGACTCAGAATTTACTAATGAAGCTAGTTATCCTCTATGTGAGTGGGAAGCAATGTTTCATGGAAGAGACCACCTGAGTCTGGGTGCTCCCTCTCTCAACTGCCAGGTGATGAGCAACAAGATGCTCACTTAAAATCCCAGGCTCCCATCTCCTCATCACTGGCCTTTTCAAGCATTGGCTGAATAGGTATGTGGATGTGCTTAGTACATTTGCCAAGTGCAAGGTCAGCAGTTTGAAACTACCAGCTGTTCCACAGGAGAAAGATGAGGCTTTCTGTTCCCATAAAGATTTACAGCCTCAGAAACCCTATACAGGGTCGCTATGAGTCGGAACCAACTCCACAGCACATTACTACCACCACCACCATGCTATGGGTTGATGTGCTGGACTGCAAAGTCAGTTTGAACTGAATGGTTGATGGTTCAAGCTCACCATCCACTCTTCAGAAACCCTATATAGAGTTGCTATGGGTCAGAATCTACTCGAAGGTATTTAACAACAATATGCAAATGTAAGATTTCATTTCTTTTTGAAACGAAAGGCTTATATAAGAATTGGCCAAGTAGTCTTATCAAGAACCCAGAAGATTAGAACACCCGCTTGTTGTTGTTGTTGTTAAGTGCCGTCGAGTCGGTTTTGACCCATAACGACCCTGAATAGGGTTTCCGAGGCTGTAAATCTTTACGGGAGCAGATCGCCTCATCTTTCTCCCGCGGACCAGCTGGTAGTTTCGAACTGTTGACCTTCCAGTTCACAGCCCAATTCGTAACCACTACGCTACCAGAGCTAGACCTTCTTAAATGCCCCGCTCCTCATTTCCTTACTTTATTTAATCTTATTCTTAATTTAATTTAATCTTATTTTAATACTTAATTTAATCCTTTATGACTCCTTTTTTCTTGTAGAAGAAAGGAAAACAAGGATTGTTATCTACTTCTTAAGATTCTTGTGAGTAGAACGAAACTCACACATGAAAAGCGTTCAACAGAAATCATGACACATAGTTAGTGTCAATCAGCGTCCGTGGTGATTATTGTAAACCAGGGTGGCCACTGAAATGCTTGTAATACTGAAATATAGGAAATAAGTACTTTGAGGGAAGTCTGAGTGTGGACGACACTCGGAGGGAGAGCCAGCTCAGCTGCAGAGACTGATTCTACTGAATTATCAGCCAAATGACCAGCCAGGGTGGAATCAGGTGAGCTCAGGGAAGACACTGTAGATTTTGTCTGGTGCATCCATATTATCTGTAATGTAAGTGTCCATGGACTACCCAACTTCTGCCCAACTCCCTCTCAACTCAATTAACCATAACTGGTCTTCCTATATTTTTGCTCTCTCAAAATACACTACTTACAATGGATAGAACACATTTTTTACAAAGATAAATCTAACGTAGTACTTCTGGTTTTAGTGACCTCACACTATCTTTTAGCTAAAATCCACCCATTTATTTTATCTGGTTTGAGACTCATTTCATCAAATGCACCACATGGTTGTAAAGTCTCAAACCATCAGTGTGTTTCCAGGTACAAATTCACTTGTGACAACTGTACATTCACATCACACAAGAGAGTCTCAACATGCAAAGAACATCATCTCAAAAATGAAGCATAGTTGGATTCTGGGGTAGATGCAGGTGGTGGAGGAGGGTCAGTGGATGGATCTTAAATGTCAGGCTGCCCTTGAGCTTATTCCTGGGTTGGGACAACTGCCACAGGCTCTGGGAGGAGGCACATTCCATTATGAGTGGAGTGGTTTATAATGGAATGACATGGATGGTTTCTTATAATCAGAAAAACACACTGACCTTCACACTACACAGGTGCAGCAGCATAATGACCCACCGCGTGTACACGCATCAATTCCTGGGGAAAAGTCCAACGAGGTTAACTCAGCGTGTATCCCAAGCAAGTAAAATCAGTGACATTACCCACACAACAAACCATGTTCCCCCCGCCCACACCAAGGAACCTGTCTTAACCAGCTGACTTGTAAATGGGTAAAACAAAACACAAAAATCCTACTTATTTTAGTAAATGGGTAAAATCTAGCAAGCAACATTATTTTATGCCATAGGTAATCTGATTTTGATGTTTAAATGTAGACTTTAGACAGAACCATGGAGATATAGATATAGATATATTGTTTTTCTTCTTCAGGAAGCTAGGGCATGAAGTTCTTTTACCTCCATGCTCTGAGAAAAAACTCCCTAAAAAACATCCTCAGATATGTTCCATTCACAAAATCCCCTCAACCAGATGGGCGTAAATGGAGCTGCAATATCACCAACTTTATCACAGAGCCTTTACTGGCTCAGACAGTTGTATCCAGTATGATCAATCTCTGACAACCTGTGTATCAGTCCGTTTGGAATCAGGGCCTCCCACCCTACCCTCCACCCAGCAGCAGTTCAGAGAAACCTGTCCAAGATTAGCACAAAGGACTTGAACTGTGAGATGCTAGCCCAGATAAAATGCTGGTACCAGACAATCACTTTGACACAGGGGCCTTTATTTTGAACTTATAACCTCTGGAGTTGAAATCTCCACAGATATAATCAATATGGTCTTTTTTCCAGGAGAAGGGAATATATGAAGTCAGCATTTCCAAACTCCAGTGAAACCCAAAGTTTTGCTGACAAATGAATTTGTGTAAAAAAGCAAGTAGCAAGCTTGCATTCTGGGTGCATGAAGACCTGCACAGGGGGAGAGAGAGAGAACCCCCCCCACACACCCATCAGTATCCCGCTTTATGTGGAGGACTACCACGTTGGGTGCTGCTTGGCTTCACATACTAGTGGACACTTAGCAGCACTCCCTCCTTGAGGACTCTTTCTCTGCCATAGCCCCCAGTTTCCCAACTGTACAGGCCCTTCCTCACTCACCATTTCCATGCTGAAGTTGTTAAGAGCTGCCGAGTGGTTCTGATTCATACCGACTTTGTATAGGGTTTCTAAGGAGCAGCTGGTGGGTTTGAACCTCTGACCTTGAGATTAGCATACCAGTGAAACCCAAACCCACTGCCATTGAGTTTATTCCAACTGACCCCAACCCTATTGGGGCAGAGCAGAACTGCTCCTTAGCGTCTTTTGAGATAGTAAATTGTATGGGATCAGACATCCCTATCTTTCTCCTGTGGAGCAGTTGACAGATTTGAAATCCTAACCTTGAGGTTAACAGTCGACCACTTAACCCACTGTGCCACCAGGGGTCCTTAGTAGGTCCTTAGGTGCTCACAGATTTGCACTAGGAGCTCACATGCCTGCCCACACCCTCAATTACTATTTGAACATTGATAACTCCAAATGTTCTATTGCAGCTCAGAGCTTTTGTTTGAACTCCACAGCCACCTCAGAGTCCAAAAGGAACTCAGGATCTTAATCCTCACACCTGATCTTCTTCCCAAAGCCCAGACTTAGTAATGGTTCCTCCATCCACAAAGAACACCCCTCAGGAACTTAGAGATCCACCTGCTCATCTCTCTTCTCACCTACCTCTTCCTCTTCATCACCCAAATGTGGAGAGTTTTTATGATCCTAATTCCCAACAGAGCTAGAATTCATTTACTTCTCATCCATTCTAATACTTGCATCATGCCCACTATCTCCTGCCTTTCACCCACTGTGCTCAGTCACCCCTGTCTTGTCTCCCATATCCACGTTTGCTCCTTCAAACACATTCTCTACAATGGGTAGTCCCTTGCTTTTATGGTCTCATGCTTCTTTTTGGCTAAAATCCACCCACTCATTTATCTGGTTTACGTCATCAAACAGACAGCATGTACACAGAGTCGGAAATGATCTAGCTGTGTCTCCTCCTTGGTCTCCCTGCCTGGGCCCCTCCTCTCTGCTCATGATACTCCTCTACTTGGGAATTTCCAGCTCTCTTGAGTCACTCACATCTCTGTTACTTGGAGAGTGTTTCCTTCTGCCTCAAATGTGCCTCCCTGAGCCTATCCACTGGCTTCTTCCTTCCTTCAGCCTCAGTCTTTTGTCTCCCACCTGCCCTGGGCCAGGACAGATGCCCCTAGAACAGTACTCACTACTCTTGAGGCTTTAAAAATAATCCTAAAGAGCTAATTTAAAATTATTTGCTTCATGTCCAACTTTCAAAGTCAGTCCAGAGATCTTTGGGTGGGGATAGGGAAGCTGCTGTCTTCAGTACATTATCCAGTGCTTAGTACAATGAGAGGTATAAATGATACATCTAATAAGAATTTGAACCATCTTGGAGGAAGCACAGTCAGCATGTGCCTTAAAAGTGAGAATGGCAAGACTTTGACTCCCTTACTCTGTACAAGAAAAAACATTCTCTAGGAAAAAGCATCTTGGTTGATAGAGGGAAACCTCAATGAGATGAATTGATAACAATGGCTGCAGCAGTGGGCTCAGTCACACCAGTGATTCTGAGAATGGTACAAGAGAGGGCACTGGTTTTATTAGACGTAAAGTCACCATGACTTCGAGCTGACTTGATGGTAACTAAAAACAGCAAATCAGAATTTGATGGTAGAGTGATCAAAGCAGTCCTTGAAGAATTCAGAGTTTAGATGTTAGAATATATAGAGTATTTTGTTACACATAAGCTAAATGTTGATCCAATCAATTAAACATACATCTACACACACATTAGGAAAAGTAAGCAGAAGAGGGGGAAAAAAAGATCACTCACATTAGACATTATCTATTTCTGAGTCAGAACTACTTGACGGCACCTGACTACAACTATTTCCACAGCACATAACATTGTGGATACTAGGTTTTGCTACCATTTTACTTTTGACAAAGTAGTTGTTTCTTGTTGTTGTTGTTGTTGTTGTTAAGTGCCGTCGAGTCGGTTCCAACCCATAGCAACCCTGTACAGGGTTTCCAAGGGTATAAATCTTTACGGGAGTAGAAAGCCTCATCTTTCTCCCGCGGAGCGGCTGGTAGTTTCGAACCACTGACCTTAAGGTTCACAGCCCGATTTATAACCACTATGCTTCTTACAGTCTAGTAATTGCTTAACTGCAAAACCTGATGCTGGAAAAGAAATAGTACCTTCAGAAAGAGGAGTGGGAACAGAAACAGAGATATTATAAGGGAAGTGGGCAAGGATTCAAAAGAATCCAGCTCAAGGTCCTAAAATCTCCACCACCCAACCATGGAGGACCTGGAAGGAACCCTTTCCAATCAGGAATACACTGGAGCCCAATGGCAGTAAGGAGTGAAATGGGGCAGCTATCTACAGGCCAGCAACCACACGTGTACTTCTTTCCTCTTCTTTTAGCCTTGGTTTAGCTTTACATGTATACACTTGTTCTTTTTTTCTGGCTTTCAGGATATGGTCTCATAACAGTGAATTAAGTGCAAAGAAATCATGTAAAGAAAAACCCAGTAAGAAATGACCACATTAAAGATGAATGAACTTTTACTTTGTAAATCACCTGAGATTAGACTATACTTTCTTCAAACATGCAAGTAATTTATATGCAGCTTCTTCTATTTGACTCAAGTAGATGTGACCTTTGGAAAAACACACTTGGAGCCAAAGAGCCATATGAAAGTCAATTGAGAAAGTAAGCTTCTGAAGAGTCTGCCAGTAGGGTCTGCATAACGCACACCAACGGAGAGCAGGCATAGCATCCCAAGGCTTGGGCCTTAGCTAAGACTGCTCCTCGATAGGTCTTGCCTCTCCAAGCTCTCGCCTCCTCTTTACCCAGATGCCTTCCAGTTGGTTCTGATCCAGGACAACCCCAGGTGTGTCAGAATAGAAAGAACTGTGCTCCACAGGGTTTTCAAGGACGATTTTTCAAAAGTAGATTACCAAGCCTTTCTACCCAGGCGCGTCTGGTTGAGCTCAAATTCCCAAGGTTTCAGTTAGCAGTTGAGCAATGTTGACTGGACCACCCACGAACATGACCTCTTCTCAAATTGACATGGCCCATTACTATCTGTTAATGTTGAAAAGAGAGTGATTCCACCTCCATGGCCGGATTCCACTACTATTATGTCATCTGGGGAGAAGTTACAATTTTTGAAAATCAAATAAGTCAGGTATGATATTATTCCTATGCTAGTATTGATCCTGTCAAAATAACTAGTTTTTTAATTAGTTACATAAATAACTAAGATGCAAAAACAAGTAACAGAAAACACAACACTGACCTTCAGGCAATAAACTAGCTTATCATGTACCCCCCATACACACAAAAGCTATTTTGTTGTTTTGCTTTTCTGCTGTTCCATTTGATTATGCAAGACCAACAGTTCAAACCTACAAGCTGCTTCTCAGAAGAAAGATAAGGTTTCTGCTCTCATAAATATTTACAGCCATTAAGAACCCTATGTTGTTGTTGTTAAGTACCGTTGAGCCAATCCTGTCCCATAGCGATACTATATAGGGTTTCCAAGGAGCGGCTGGTGAGCTTGAACTGCCAATCTTATGGTTCAAACTGATTTTACAGTCCAGTGCATTAACTCCTAATACCGCATCAGACTCCCTGGGAACCCTGTAAAGGGTCACTATGAGTCAGAATTGACTCAGTGACAGTGGGTTAGATTTTATTTTATTTGCTGCTTGTTAAGTGGAGAATAAGTGAGGAAGATACTGAGAACATGAAAGGAATGGATAAAAACTAGCTATATGAAAGATGACACTTTTTAAAAAAAACTTTTTTTCTAATTATAGAAACACTATAAATTTACTGTTTTAAAAAGCCAACTATACACAGTCTGACTGGCTACTACAAGAACAAGCAAGTTGTTCGCTGGGGAACCATCAAGACAAGCAATCAAGTCTCTTCAGGACAACCCCCCCTCCAAGACTGAAACTCAAAGGAAACACATGAGCAGGCATGTAAGCTTGATGGCAACCACGTTGGTCACCTGGTGAGTGGAAGGGAGAAAGGCAGCAATGAAGACATGGGCCAAGGTCGACCACATTCCATAGACTCCCATCGACCTGGGGATGAGAGAGAGAACGGCTGGTTGGTCCAAAGTGTGGTGAAACTTGGGGACACCTGAGCTCATGGACATCATGAAAAATCTAGCTGATATGAAGTGAGATGAGACACACAAGAATGCCCAAACATGTAAATAGTACATACTTGACCTAGCTTCGATGGCTTGAAGATCAGAACTCGACTAGAGAAAGAGAAAAAAAAAATTTTTTTGATAAAGGAAACAAGTGTAAATTGCTACAATTTGAAGAACTTGACCTATACTTATGGATGTAGTAGCTCGAAATACCAATTGAGAGAGGAGTTTCCACTTCAAGGATCAATACTATCCCCTCTGTATGCAGAGTTGATAGGGATGGGCAACTTAGACATTCACTACCTAAAACGGGGGAGTCCTGGTGTGGTGCTGTGGGCTAATGCATCATTCTGCAAAGTCAATTGAACTACAAGGTTAGTGGTTAAAGCTCACCAGCTGCTCCTTGGAAACCCTATACAGGGTCGTTATGGGTCGGAATCGACTAGACAACACCACCTAAAATGGGAGGAGTTATAAAGGCATGAAGGGACTGGTATATAAGTTTTCAAGAGGGAGTTTAGTTTAAGAGTGTGAGGGGGAAGGTAGAATCCCCACTGAATAGTATTCATCTTGTCTAAATGGGTCTGGTGAAAAGAGATGGGGATATGGTTCTTATGATTCAATAGTGAGTAATTGTTATCATGACTAACTGTGACTGTCACAACTGTAAAGGTAGAAGTTTTGTAACAAAATGAGGGGAGTACTTAATCTTACAGTCCAGGAACAGAGAACCCTAGGATCATCGAGGGAGAAGCGCATGAGCAGAATGTGGGACCCTATCCAGAGAAACAGTGACACCAAAGATGGAGACAGAGATGAAGGCAAGGAGAAACAGAGCAGCTGAGGACTTTATACTCATGGAAAGAGAAAGGCTGTGTGCTGGCAGTCAGGTGCTGGTGGCCAGGAGACAGGCTCGCAGAATGTGCCCTTTGGTTGTTTAAATTATTACATATTCCTGAGTGTTTTTGTGTGCATGACCCCCAACCTCACTCCAAACACACACACACACACACACACAAAAAAAAAAAAAAAAAAAAAAAAAAAAACCCAGAGGGAATAGAAGCAAATACTGTTGAATGATCATGCACAGAGGAGACTGTAATCATTGCAATGAAATTATGTTCTCCCATGTAAACTATCACTCAGTTAACAATAAAAAAGGTTTTTTTTGTTTTGTTTTTTTTAAAAGCCAACCATACAGACAATAAAAAAGACAAAGTAAAAAAAAGTCACTCATAACCCCCTCTCGGGAGACTCCAGAGATCCTAATTTGAACCAAGTTTCTCATTGCCAAAGCTCCTGAGTAGAACAATTGGAACTAGTGTTGGAAATTCCGGTTTCAACTTTGTTACTGTGAACCCATCAACATTACTGGGGTGGGGGTGGGGGGGCTGACCAGTTCTGCATTGCCCCATGCTCTTTTTTTCGGTCCCTAGCGTTGATCTCATTTTATATTTTCAAAGGATATAAAAGTTGCTATCAATGTTCTATCATGTCAAGAGGTAGCATATGATCAAGAGCCAATGATCCTGAGGAAGATGCCCAAGGTGCATTGAAGTCATTGGCAAAGAACAAGGCACCAGGAATTGGTGGAATACAAATTGAAATATTTCACCAAAGTGATGCAGAACTCAAGGCACTCACTCATCTGTGCCAAGAAATTTGGAAGACAACTACCCGGCCAACTGACTAGAAGAGATCTGTATTTGTGCCTATTCCAAAGAGAGGAGACCCAACAGAATGTAGAAACCATTGGACAGTATCATTGATATCCCATGAGAGTGAAGTATTATTAAAGGTGATACAGAAATGGCTGCAACCACATATTGACAGAAAAGTTCCAGAGGTTCAAGCCAGTTTCAAAAGAGGACGTGGACCCATGTAAACTATCATATAATTCACAATAAAACATTAAAAAAAAAAAAAAAAAAAAGAGGACGTGGAACAAGGGATATCATTGCTGACATTGACTGAATCTTGGCTGAAAGCAAAGAATACCAGAAAGATGTTTACTTGTGCTTTATTGACTACGCATCAGGATTGGAGGAAAGCATATTAACAACCTGCAATATGCAGATGATACAATCTTACTCACTGAAAGTCAAGAGGACTTAAAATACTTACTGATGAAGAGCAAAGACTACAGCCTTCAGTATGGGTTGTACCTCAATGTAAAGAAAACAAAAATCCTCACCACTGGACCAAAAATAACATTCATATAAATGGAGCAAAGATTGAAGTTGTCAATGACTTCATTTTGCTCAGATCAACCATCAACACTCATAGAAGCAGCAGTCAAGAAATCAAATGA
>NW_006408702.1:6598219-6600360 GCF_000296735.1 Chrysochloris asiatica
CTGAAATCTATTCAGCATTATGTTGTTAAGTGCCATCAAGTCAGATCCAACTCATAGCAACCCAGTATAGGGTTTCCAAGGAGCAGCTGGAGGATTTGAACCACCGACCTTGCAATTCAATTACCAGTGTTTATCCTACCACAATAGGAAAGAGTGGATGTACATGGGCTGTACTGGCTGTGAATCAAACCTGAGTATCCTGATTGAAAGGTGAAAATTCCATGAGTAGGCAACAGAAATATGACTAGATGTGGGTGCATTCTCTGGGTGCAGGTTCCTCACCCCACTACTTTATTCATCAAACTCCCACTCTGAATAGCATAGGGACAAGGTCAGTGAGAGGAAGGAGTAACGTGGAATACTGGAGCATTGATGAGGATGGGGGATAAAGGCAGCTGACAGTCTTTACTTTGTTCTGGTCAGTGTTCATGTTCATCAATTGGGTCTTTGCACCATTATCATTCCTCTGAACCCTGTGTTTATTATTATTCAGCCATAGGTTGTTTCTTTTTTATCCCCAATCTTCATGCTCCATCCACAGTGTATCTGTGATGTGGAAAGATTCATAATAGAACTCCACACTTGAATAACTACACAACAAAGCTGTCTTCTAAGAATAATAGCTGATCCTAGGATGTTTTCATTAAAAATAGATTTCAGTGACAGACTATCAAAACATTTTCCTTGTACAACAAGCAATGTGATTGGGTAGACTTATAAAAAGCATATGGGGTTATCTTTGGCCCCAGCCTCATTTCCAACTAGGGCCTCATTGCCCTTGGATTCAGTAGCTCGTTCAACTTTCCCGTCGTGGTTATACGAACAGTCTTGGACCTCTTTCATGTTTCTTCATGCTCCAAATGACAACAAGAATAAACAAACAAACAAACAAATAAATAAGTGACTAAATAAATAAATAAATAAAAGGCTAGTGGTCTGCATTTCCAAATCTGTGATTAGTTATATCTGAGGGACAGAGTTTGCTTGTACACTTAAGGAGTTAGAGAGGTACCATACAGCAAAGCAGGACTGTAGTTACTCAGCCATATATAAAGACCGTCTACAACGTGCCTGAAATTCATTTAGGCATTGGGAATATAGTGGTTAAAATTCATATCTAAAATTTATGTACCAGGATGATTCAAAAAATTATCCGTACTCTGGTTATATTAAAACACCTGTCTACGTCCACAACTATGCTAAAGTTGAGTGTGCATGTGAAATGATTCTGTCAAATAGATGAGTGACAGCATTGATGTAACAAATTGTTTGCAAATCAGCCATAGCTCTGCCTATGAAATAATCCATAACAGACTTGGGTTTTGAAAAGTTTTTGCAAGACAAGTACCGATACAACTCCCAGAAGAAGCATTTGGCTATCTGCAAACAAATACTTGAAGGAAGGTAAAAATTTCTTTAAAAAAACCACTCCTGGTGATGAGACATGGATTCATTGCTACGAGACTGAGAGTAAACAGCAGAGTATGGAATGGAAACATCCTCAATTGCAGACCACGAGAAAGTTCCAAAGTCAACCATCAGCTGAGGGGAAGTGGGGGGAAAGTAGCAATGAAGATATGAGCTGAGTTTGACCATGTTCAATAAACTCTCATCAACCTGGAGTATGGTGAGACCTGGGGACTCCTGAGCCCATTGCCATAGGGCTAAAGAAGAATCCAGCTGATAAGAAGTGAGGGGAGCTGCACAAGAACACCCATACTTGCAGATAGTACCCATTTGACCTAGCTTCAATGACTGGATATTCAGAACTCGACTAGAAGAATAAAGAAAGAAAAAGAAATTTTTCATAAAGAACACAAGTGTAATTCCCTACAATTTGATGAACTTGACCCATACTTATGGACGGAATAGCTTAAAATGTCAACCAACCAAGAGGGAAGGAATCTTTACAGCAAGGATCATTCTCATCCCCTCTATACACAGGGCTGATAGGGATGGGTAACTTAGACATTGGCTACCTAAAATTGAGAGGAGGGGTGTTATAAAGGCACAAATTGACTGGCTTACAAGTTTTCAAGAAAGAGTTTCATCTCAGAGGGTGCGGGAGACGGTAGAATCTCCGCTGAGTGGTTTTCAACCTGTCTAGATGGGGCATAAAGAGAAGATGGAAGGAATATACA
>NW_006408702.1:6602540-6626263 GCF_000296735.1 Chrysochloris asiatica
AGAAGAGCTGAAGCCTAAACTTCGGATTAAACATAGTGGACTGCTATCCAAGTGTGTTGTGATCCTTCATGACAGTACATGTCCACACACTTCTGCCCACATTGTTAACACGCTGCAAAAAGTTCATTTTTAGGTGGTAAAGCACCCTCCCTATAGTTCTCATCTTGTTCCATCCGATTTTCACCTGTTTGGTGCCCTCCTAAAAGCAGCCTTCAAGGAAGAAGATTCACCTCTGATGAAGAAATAAAAATAGCAGTGCATTCACGGCTCACAGCCTAAAACATTTTAAAATAAGTGAAGTACTAAAACTTGTGGACAGACGGACAATGTGTATTGAAAAGCGAGGAGATTGTTTTAAAAATGATGTATTTATCTTTTCTAAAAGTTGATTAAAATAAATTCTACAGCTAGAGTACAGATAATTTTTGCCTCACACTCATATATAGCTTTGTCCACCCTAGTATATGTCAGTTCCTCAGACTGGTCACTTGTGTGTTACTGTGATATTAGAGGCTATGTTACTGATATTTCACCAGCAGGGTCACCCATAGTGACCAGATTTTAATGGAGCTTCCAGGATAAGACTGACTAGTGAAAAAAAGCTTGGGGATGTATGTCTGAAAATTAGCAAATTAAAACTTTATAAATAATAGCAGATCAACTCACTTTCTTTGCAGATGTCATCACACACACACACACACACACACAAAATCCCTGCCATTGAGTCTATTTTGACTCATTACTGTCCCTTATAGAATTTCTAAGACTGTAACTCTTTATAGGAACAGACCGACTCTTCTTTCTCCTATAGAGCTTCTGATGGGTTTGAACTGCCAACTTTGTGGTTAGGAACCCAGCCCTGATCCTACAGGGTCAACAAGGGCTCTTTGGACATGTCATTGCTGGTGATGGTGGTTGTGTGCTGTCGAGTTGGTTCTGCCTCAGAGCGACCCTGTGTAGGGTCTCTGCAGCTATACATCTTTACAGAAGCAGAAAGCCTCATCTTTCTCCCTGGAACAACTGATAGATTTGAACTGCTTTCCTTATGGTTAGCAGCCCAGCTCATAATCCACTAAACTCTCAGGACATGTCATTGTTGTCGCTGTTGTTGTTAAGTGCCATCAAGTTGGTTTCTAAGGAACAGCTGGTAGGTTTGAACCAGCAACCTTGCAGTTCAAACCAACCTTTCAGTCCACTGCTTATCCTACAGCACCATACCAGGACTCCTGGGACATCACTTTGTTGTTGTTAGTTGTTAATTGCCATCGAGTTGGTTCCAACCCATAGCGACCTTGCATAGGGTTTCCAAGGAGTGACTGGTGAGCTTGAACCACCAAACTTGCAATTCAAACATCTTTGCATTCTGGCACATTAACCCACAGCACCACACCAGGACTCCTTTGGTGGTGGCTGTGTGCCATGGAGTCGGTTCCAACTCATAGTGACCCTGTACAGGGTTTCCGAGGGTGCAAATCTTTACGGGAGCAGAAAGCCTCATCTAGGAGGAGTTAATTACTGGAAGAGGACATGTTGGTAAAATAAAGGACCAACAAGTATGTGTGAGTAACTTAGTGATATGGGTTAGCACAACAGCTGCAACCATGAACTCGAATATGCTGGTAACCGTGAGGATGATGCAGAACCAGGTTAGATTTCATTCTGGTACACTTAAGGCTGCTATGCATCAGAATGCACTCAACAACAATGAACATCAACAACAAATACAGTCCTATGTTCCAGACTCTAACCTATGTGCTTTACATATAATAACTAACATAACCCTCGCAGCAACCTGTGTAATCGTTATTAAGTAGTATCTACATTTTACAGACGTGATAACTAAGGCATGGGGAGGGTTGTGGAGCTGGCTTAAGATTCAGAGCCAAGATTCAGGTCCAGGCAGCTGCTGCAGAGTCCATGCCCATAACAGTAGCCTGCAGTGTGTACATAGATGAAGTACCAGTCCTATAGGAACCAGCACTCTAGTGGGGAGACAGAATTAGTATGCATACTCAGTAGACAACATGCAGCTTGCATGGTGAATGTGAATTAAGAGATGAGGAAGGCTCTAGGCACTCATTTAAATGTTATTTTGGTCAAAAATACTTTTGAAGCTATGATGAGATCCCTTTGCTTATCTTCTTTCCAGAGCCTCTGGGTTCCTAGCTGCCTACCAGGCACACTTCTCCTCTGTGTCTTCTTCTTTTAATATAAAGGGCTTCTGATGTTTATGGAAATTTTTCATTATCTTTGAATTTCATCTTTCCATGAACTTTTGGAAGACCCCTCATAGTTTTTTCTTTCTATTTGCTGTCTAAATCTTTTGAAATTTATCTTTGTGTATGGTTTTGGAATGTAGTAGCTGCATACAATAAGCACTGAACTGTGAACCCCAAGGTCCACAGTTTGAGCCCATCAGCTGCTCTGTAAGAGAAAGATGACGTTTTCTGCTCCTGTGAAGATTTAAAGCTTTGGAAACCCTACACAGGATCCCTATGAGTTGGAACTGGCTCGATGGCACTTAACAACATGGTTTATTTTACAGGTTTAGTTTAACTTTTCCACCCCCAAAACACTTTACCAAATGCTGGTATAGTGCTGTAGGCTAAGCACCGGACTGCTAACAACAAGGTCAACAGTTCAAATCCACCACCTCCTCAGAAATGCTATACAAGATCTCTATGAGTCAGGAATGAGTCAAGGGCATTTAACAACAACCATTTATTAAGTAATCCTTTCCTATATTTGAATATATTATAATTTTATAAACTCAAGTCTGTTTCAGGACTATCAATCGCTCCTTTTGTTCTTTCTGTTCTTAATGCTAACCTATAAAACGTATGTGTGTGTGTGTGTGTGTGTGTAGCCATAGGCTAAAACATATAAACATATTTACTATGTCATTTTAATAGCCAGCTCTTCTATATCCATAGGTTCTACATATGTTAGATCAAAATTATACCAGAACAAAAAGCAAACTAGAAATACAATTAAGTGGTCAAAGCAAGCCCTCCAATGCTAAGAGGGGGCACAAAGTACTAGTTACACAGCATTTGTAGAGTCCTGATGAGGTGCTGTGGGTTAATGCGCTGGGTTGCAAAATGGTTTGAACCACAAGGTGAGAGGCTCAAGCTCACCAGTTGCTACTTGGAAACCCTATACAGGTTCAATATGGGTTGGAACCAATTCGGTGGCGCTTCACAACAACAACAACAACAAGGTACTAAGAGTGATCTAGAAGTGGTTTAAAGTATACAAGAGGATGCATACAAGTTTACAAAATATCATCCCATTTTATAGAAGGGGCTTCAGCATCCACAAATTTTTGTATCCACAGAGGGTCCTGGAAACTACCCCTCACAGATATCAAATGAGGACTATCTATCACATTGGGTAGCACAAGTAGGTTCTACATTAATTTTAAAGTAAGTTTCAAAAATTATTTTTTATTCCACCACAACCTGAGGGGGGATGGGATGTGAAGTGCCTATGAGAGTGTTCTGATTATCCCAAAGCATGCATTATGGACTGAAATGTACCCCAATAAGACATACGGTGAAGTCCCAACTCTTGTACTGTGAGTACTAGCTTGAAAATAGGGGGCTCTTTTGTTTTGTTACTGAGATCATACCAGATTTGAGTGGGTCCTAAATCTAAATCTCTTTTAAGTGGTGTCGTACAAAAAGGAGAGCCATACTTGGGAAGAGACCACACAGAGATCCATCAACAAGCCAAGGAATACCAAGGAAGGCCTGGAGTTACCAACAAGGAGGGCCTCTCCCTTAGTGCTGATACCATGAACTGGACTTCCAGCCCAATTCCCAAACTGTAAGACAATACATTTCTCTTCTTTAAAGCCACCCACTTGTGGCATTTGTGTTATGGTGGCACTTAGTGCCTAAAACAACATAGAAGTCACCACTGACATTTACAGAGTGGGAGAAAGTAAACACCTTGTTATGTACAGGCGAGTGTCACCAAAATCCACATGAATGACCATGCCACCCACGAACAACAATAAGAAACGCTAGATTCAACTGGTCCTGTTCCAGGATAGAAAATATTCCTGAATAGTGTTCATTGTTAGTAAGTAGGAGTACATTAAACTAACAGATGAGTAACTTAAGACTTTATACATTAAGTTTTTCCATTCATTTACCAAATTACAAATCACAAATCACAAAAAAGTCTTTGCTATTTTTAGTTCATTCTTTCTTTTTCTTAAGGTTTCAAAATGTTTTCCATAGTCATTATGGGTTTCCTATCACAAGTCTTTGGGCCTAAGGATGCCTTTCATATTCTGCATGCTTTAAGAATCATGGTCTCCTCTTGTCTTTTGGAATCATTTTATCCTCCATCTATTGTCCTCACAATAGATCTGGGGTTCACGAACAGGGTAGAAGATTCCCATCCACACTTACTCTAAGGCATTGCTATCAGGTCAATTCCAACTCGTAGCCGTCTTATAAGACAGTGTAACATTCTTCCATAGGGTTTTCAAGGCTGCAAATCTTTACAGGAGCAGACAGGCACATCTTTCTACCTGGGAACGGCTGATGGATTTGAATTGCTAGCAGTTTGCAGCCAAATGCTTAACAGACACTATGCCACTAGAGTTCTTCACTCCTTAGTCAGCTCCGCCTCATAGCAACTGTATACCATTTCTGAGGAAAGGACATTGAGCTTGAACCACCAACCATACAGTTCAAACCAACCTTATGGTCCAATGCTTATACAGCACCACACCAAGACTCCTTCCTCCCTCTTGTGGTGGTTGTTTAGTGCTGTGGATTTGGTTCTAATTCATAGTGACCCTGTATAGGGTTTCTGAGGAACAGCTGGTGGATTTGAACTGCTGACTTGATATTTCACAGTCCCATGCTGACCATACAGCACCACACCAGGAGGCACCAAAATCTCCTCCCCCCTGCAGCATCCTTAAGGAGAAAACAGTTCTTGTGGAGCTATGCCCAGATAGGCATCCCTAGGTGGTACAAACGGTTAATGCACTTGGCTGTTAACCAAAAGTTTTGAGGTTGAAGTCTACCCAGAGTTGTCTCCGAAGAAAGCCTGGTGGCCTACTTCAGAAACATCAGCCCTTGAAAACCCAATGGATGGAGCACAGTGCTACTCTGATACACATGGCATGGCCATGAGTCAGAGGTGACTCAACAGAAACTGGTGTTGTCTGCCCTTAGACAAGTAACATGTGGCTCTTCCACTGGGACCCTGAGGTTCTCCTGGATGGGACTCTGCCCAGTTCTGACTGATGATGATTCCCCCAAGTTTGCAGGACTCCAGATCTTCTCATTGTATCTTCTCACTGGGTTGCTGTGGCCTGGCCACACTGTTGATTCTGGACCACAGGTTTGAGTTGTTTGTTGTTAGATCATTCAAGCCAATGGAATTAGGTTGGAAAGGGCTACACAAAGCCCCTGTACTGTGTTGATGACAGAAACCCACTAGTAATGAAGTGTGACCCCATGCTTCCTTTTCATCTGCTTTGCATTTATTTCCTACCAGGGCCTCATTTGGAAGAGTCTTTCCTGTCATTCATGCATATATTTGACACATGTTCATTGAAGATGGCCCAGGACCAGGAATCTGTTGTACGTGGAGACATCATGAGTTGGAGAGGATTTGACAGTCCTGGTGTGGCGGCGCTGTGGGATAAAGCACTACACTGCAAGGTCTCTTTAAATCACAAGGTTGATGGTTCAAACTCAGCAGCCACTCCTTGGAAACCCAATATAGGGAGCTCTGGTTGCACAGTGGTTACGAATTGGGCTGCAAATCTCAAGGTCAGCAGTGTGAAACTACCAGCTGTTCTGTGGGAGAAAGACGAGGCTTTCTGCTCCCGTAAAGATTTACAGCCTCGGAAACCCTGTCCAGGGTCACTATAAGTCGGAACCGACTCCACGGTACTTAACAACAACAAATGAGTCAGAACCTACTCAAAGGCACTTAACAACAACAACAATTTGGAGTCCTGGTGTGGCACTATAGGATAAAGCACTAGACCACAAGGTCAGTTTGAACTGCAAGATTGGAGGTTCAAATTCACTATCCCTCCTTGGAAATCCTATGTAGTTTCTCTATGGGTTGGAACTGACTTGATGGCCCTTAACAACAACTTCTAGACTAAGGAGGCATGTTTGCTGCTGCTTATCTAGCCCTGAGACTTCCTGTCATGAAGCTTAGCTCTGGATAATGTGAATCAACTTTTCTTTCCCTGGTCAGAAACTGTAATCTGTTGCTGTGTTTCCCTCAGAATCTGTCTTTCCTGTGGTGGGCATCATGCTTCCTATTACACACACTGTAAATATCATTTCCACCTTTGCTGTATTTGAGGGAACTGAAGATATTTGAGGAATTGAAAAACAAAGAGGGTCATGAGAAATATTATGATATACACACTGCCACTGGTTGGGGCAATTCTGGAGTTACTGAGGGCAGGTTACATGTGCAGGTAGTTATGGATTGGAGCTCCAATCTTATGCCAGCCTGGCCTGATCATCAGGGCCCCCACTACAATTTGTATCCTGGATATTAACCCTGTAGTCAGATACATCAGACACTCTTCCAAGGTTCCTAAACAGCATTACCTCTGCATCATTTAGAGGCATTCATAAAATTATGGGAAGAAACAGCCCCATCTAATAAAATCTATCACTACTAATCTCTCAATTAGCCATCACTACCATCTTTTTCAGTGACATGATTTTCCTACTGGAGAATATTTTAAGAGATATGCCAGATTCTACCGACACACAAAAGAGTCCCTCAGACATTGAAAACAAATCAAACCATAGAAGCTTTTCTTGGAACACAAAACACATTGCTGGTGATCGTGTCTGTGCCACTGAGTTGGTTCTGACTCATAACAACCCTGTGTAGGATTTCTAAGGCTGTAAGTCTTTATGGGAGCAGAAAGCCTCATCTTTCTCCCAAGGAGTGACTGGTATATTGGCCTTGTGGTTACCAGTTTAGTTCATAATTCACTACACTAGGAAAGTTCAACAAAACTCATTAAAGACATTAAAATCTATAGGCATACAGTGACCCAGATATGTACTAATGTGTGTAGTCAACTCTTATCTTTTTCACAATAGTGTCTAAAAAGTCCTGGGGACCTGAATGCAAATGCACTATGTTAATTGGTGATAGGGTATTGGGGGCTCATGAAGCAAGAAGCATTAAAAGATCCAAATCGTGATGGTTCCTAGCAGCTTTACTGCTTCCACATTGATCGTGTATGACGACATAAAGAGTTTCCAGATCTAATACTGAACACAGAAATGGAGATTCTGGGAAATCACATCAACCAGCTAGGGAAAGGGAAGGAAGTGTTAGAGTTTTAATTTAGTGCCAATATCAGCCAAAGGAGAATATTTATCTACCAAGAACTGTGAACCAGAGGGGTACTCATTTCCACACTCAGTGAAAACGGGCTTATTAAATCTGAATGACAAAATCAGAACAAAAAAAGCACAATGCTACATGAACATATATATATATATATATTCATATTTCTGCATGGTTAGGGTTTCTGGTGTCTACATAAAGAGATGATTGATTATTACACTAAACACAGAGACCTCCAGAAAGATATAAAGTCTTATCTTCCCCGAGACATCTGTTCACATTCCAGGGGTTGTAAGCCTGGAGCCCTTTGTGTATTCCCACTAGAGAGAATTTATATTCTAGAACAAAGATCTCTCTTCCTCTCTCTAGGGCGGTTGGAGGATCAGCTGTGCCAGCAGCTCCCAGCTAAGCTCTGAGATTCAGAGATTCTCTCCTGTGGCACAAACTTTCAAATGTACAGAGTTCATCTGGCTCTCACCAGAGTGCCCATGGGGAACCAGGCATGGGAAATGGCGAAAAGAGTGCTAGAATAATCAGGCCTTCCTCTGATTCAGAAATCTTACACATTCATTCAGAATAAAGAAATAAAAGCAGATATTAAAACCTAACAATAAAGTGAGTGACATCAATTCCTCTTAAAGACCACCTCCACCTTAGCAAATGAAAAGAGAAAGGACGGCAAGATGTAATACAATGACTTTTTCATCATGATTTACGTTACAGGCATGGAGTTGCTCTGAGAGATTTCATTGGGTTGCACCACCAACCAATCATCCCACTCTTCTCTTTAAGAGGATAGGATCATACAGTCCTGCGCATTCCACATCACCTGCCCATGGTTCCTGTATGCACACCACCTCAGTGACTTGGGACTGGCCATGTGAATATTCTTGGGCAATTAAACTGTGATGCCCACTACATGTAAGTAAGAAGCTGCACCAACAGGGACCCCTCTCTCTAACAAATCCCACCTTACACCAATACCAATTTGTACCAAGCCAGCTCAAAGAGACTAGTTCAAAACCTTAATTTCAGTTATCTAGTCAGTTCAAACTCTTGCTGCTGCGTGCAGACCTTTGTCTCATCTCTAGCTACCTTGAGCCAGGTCAGGGGATACTGGCTGCAAATTCAGAAACCCATGATTCCTTCAACTTCAGACCAGCCCGCCTTTTCTCTCTCACATGTCCAGCTATGGAGACAAAGAAAGAGAACACACGTTATAAAGACAGTCCTTCAGACTGTCCAGTAGGCAGACACCCACACCTACTGGCTCTCACTGTTCTTATGGGCTCAACAATTCATTCAAACTATTCACAAACTGCAGGGTAAGGACTACCTTCAATCTCACAGGAAGACAAATGAAGAGATGCATAAAGCCAGGTCCAGGAAGGGTCCCAGCACAGAGCTTCCATGTCCCCAGGATATGTACTTACCTTCCTGAGAACAGATGTTCATTGTTCACTCTCTTCAACCTGCCGAGCTCCATTCAAACCCCTGTCTGCTAAAGCCTTTATTGACATCACCTGTTAGCCATGGTAAATTACATCATGACTCACGAGGCTTAGTCAGTATCAGCCTCTGTCCCGGGGGTTCCTATCAGTCTCATCACATGGTCATAATTGATTACAAGAAGTTTAGTCAATATCAGCCCCTATGTGGTCTAGTTCTCAGAAACTGAGAACAAAAGGTCAAAATGCTTATACACCTCATATAAGAATTTATACCATCCTTCCCACACCTTCCCTTTACTTTCCCCATGAAAACAGTTCTAGACTGTGACGGTGCCTTCCATTACACCTCGAAAAGAAGATGCATGCAGCTCATCTGAACTCAGTCTGCAAAGTGAAGGAGACCTAATGCTGACCCCAAAGACAAAGGTTTGGTTCTGTCTCATAGCAACACTACAGGACAGAAGAGAACTGCTCCATTGGGTTGCCAAGATGAAATCTTCATGGGCGCAGACAACCTAATTTTTTTCCTTGGGAGTGAGTGGTTGCAGTTAGCAGTCTAATGCTAAGCTCGCTGTGCCAACAGGACAACTTAGCTGACCCACAACCTTTATGTAATTAATGTGAGGGAGAAGTAAACCTTTGTTGTGGAAGCCATTGAGATTAGGTGAATATTAATGTCACAGCATAATATACTAACAAAAGCAGACTAATACAATTGCATAGTCAGCTTCCATTTCTGCCTCCTTCAGAAGAGAACACCAACATTCAGGGGAAGATGGTATCTCCTGATTCACCTATGCCAACTTATTGTTAAGTGCCTTGAGTTGTTTCTGACTCATAGTGAGCGACCCTTCATAGGGTTTCCAAGGAATGGCTGGTGGGTTTGAACCATGAACATTGTAGTTACTAGTCTCCTACACCAGAACTCCTACTAGTATTTGGCATGTCACTAAACTGGCCAGTTCTGAAGAAAAAGACTTAAAATTCATGAGAGGAAATGCAACCGCACAAATATACACTTGGAGGTGGCACTAAACTGAGAGGCAGTCTTTCATCTCTTCTATATCCCATTCATTCAAAAGATCCCAATCAATCAAGTCTCCTAGTTTTTCTTTCTGTATTTGCTGATTCCTCTTTGACTGGAACTCCAAGTATTTTTTTAATGATAATTTTTCCTTAGTTACTCTTACCTCTGGACTCCTGTTGTAGCACTGTGGGTTAATGCACTGGATTGCAAAGTCGGTTTGAACTGTAGTAAGATCAGCGGTTTAAGCTCACCAGCTGCTCATCGGAAACTCTATACAGGATCACTATAGGTCGGAATAGACTTGACGGCACTAAACTATAATAACACTCTCAATTCTTATACTGAATGTCTTCCAGAGGTTGTCGTGTCAGGATATTTACTCTGTCCTCTCCTCAAGGGAAGACGTTGGGTTTTGAACTGGCAGCGCTGTGCTTCTAGAAAGTGTCATAGTTAAAATACTGTATCTTTACTAAGTTTTTAATCTCAAAGCAAAGAAAACAAGGGAAAATAAGTCTCTAGCACCATCCAGGGCTACATCTTCTTGAACTGTGTCTTTTTCAAGCCCATTGCTGGCAAATATCTAAGCCCCTTCAGGCCACTAATACAATTACCACATTGGAGTTTAACAAACTTAACCTGGATCCCCGAGTGGTATTTACACTTGTAAGGTGAGCAGTCTAGAATGGAGAGGACAGGAAAGAGCGAAGACCTGCTGAGGGAAGTTAGCTTCTTGGTTCTTCTCACTGTTGATAAGGGTCAGGAGGGGCTTCTGACAGATCGAGCCATTTGGTGTTAGCGATTGCTCACATTAAATGAAAGCACTTTTAAAGGTCTCAAATATGGAGACTTAATAGGTCACTGCTTCATTTCCCCTAACCAGAATCTAATATTCTGAGGAATTTTTAAGGCTGAACAATAGCATAATTTTAATGAAGGTGCATTGAGCAAAGTGTGATTGGATCAATTAGTTCAAACCAACTCAGCATTCAATCAATTCGCATCATGTGCAAGGACCTAGAAAAAGAGTTATATTTAAGGAGTTGTCATGGAGGAGCCAGAAATTTTCCAGATGTGGACCAGGTAAAAGAACAGAGGGAGGTAGAGAAGTCAGAGTTCAAATCTCATTCTGCCATTTTCTGGCTCTGGGATCTTAGGTAAACTATTTTGTTTCTCTAAGGTTAGTTTTCCCACTTGTGAGGATTATAATTGTCTTTATCTCATAGATTGAGGTGAGAAAATACACACACACATAGTTCAATTGTGTTGTCATTAGTACATTAAAAAAAAAAAAGCTTGTTAACACATGGACAAAGTGTATTGAAAAGCAAGGAGATTATGTCAAAAATGATGTCTTTGTCTTTTCTAAAAGTTTATTAAAATTAATTCTACAGCCAGAGCAAGAGTAATTTTTGACACCCTAATAGATTCTCAATTTTGCATTGTTGTCATTGTTGTTGTGAAGTGCTGTCGAGTCAGTTTCAACTCATAATGACCCTGTATAGGATTTCCAAGGAGCGGCTGGTGAGTTTGAACGGCCAACCTTGTGTTTCAAATGACCTTGGGGTCCAATGCTTATCCTACGGCACCACACCAGGAATCTATTTGTTATAATGATATGTTGTTAAAAATGTTTCTATCTGATTCTAGGAGTCCTGGTGTGGTGCTGTGGGTTAATGCACTGGACTGCAAAGTTGGTTTGAATCATAAGGTCAGCGATTCAACCTACCAGCCGCTGCTTAGAAACCCTATACAGCTTTGTGTCAGAGCTCAATTCAATGGCACTTAATGACAACACCTGAGTCTAACTGTTGAATCTTAGAAAACACTCCTCTAATCCCTAGATGTTATAGTTAGGTGCCACTAAATAGTACACTGCCTGATCCTATGCCATTCTCACAATTATTATGTTTGGGCCCATTGTTGCTGCCACTATATCAATTCATTTTGCTGGGGGTCTTTCTCTTTTTTGCTGTTTCTTCTCATTTTGAGTCCTGCTGAATCTGCAAATGAAGGTCCCACAAGTTTTGCTCTATCTACGTCATTAAAGTTGACTATACTTTGAGGGGAAATGTGGTGGTTCCATAAGATAAGTGCTGAACTGCAAACCACAAGGTCAGCAGTTCGAGCCCACCAGTTGCTCCATGGGAGAAAAAACGAGGCTTTCTGCTCCTGCAAAGACTTAAAGCCTCAGTGTTTAATGTATCAAATCTGTTCTTCAGATGATCTCTAAATTCAGGTGGGATATATTCAAGGTCTTATTTTGGCTCTCGTGAAGTTGTTTTCATTTTCTTCAGTTTCAGTTTGAATTTGCAAATGAGTAATTGATGGTCTGTTCCACAGTCTGCCCCTGGCCTTGTTTTCACTGATGATACGGAGCTTTTCCATCGTCTCTTTCCACAGATGTAGTCAATTTTACTTCTATGTATTCCATCTGGTGCGATCCATGTGTATAGTCATCTCTTATGCTAAAAAAGGTATTTGAAATGAACAAATCATTGGTTTTGCAGAATTCTATCATGTGTTCTCCAGTTTCGTTTGTTATCACCAAGGCCATATTTTCCAACCATTTCCTCTTTGCTCCCAACCTTTGCATTCCAATCACCAGTAATAATCAATTCATCTTGATTGCATGTTTGATCAATTTTAGATTGAAGAAGTTGGTAGAATTCTTCTATTCCATCCTCACTGGCTTTAGTGGTTGGTGATTAAATTTGAATAATAGTGGATATTTTGCTATCATAGACAGCGTTGTACCTCATGACTGATCTGGATATGTTCCTTTTGACAATGAATACTACACTATTCCTCTTCCTTTTGTCATTCCCAGCATAGTAAACCATGTGGTTGTCAGATTCGAAATGGCGAATACCAGTCCATTTCAGTTCACTAATGCCTAAGATACCGGTGTTAATGCATTCCATTTCATTTTTGACAACTTCCAATCTCCCCAGATTCATACTTCATACATTCCATGTTCCGATTTTCAATGGATGTTTACAGCTGTTTCTCTTCATTTTGAGTTGTGCCCCATCAGCAAATGAAAAGTCCCGTGGGCTTTTCTCCCATGGTGTTTACTCCATGTGCATCATCACTGTCAACTCTACTTTGAGGAGGCAGCTCTTCCCCAGTTGCATTTTGAGTGCCTTCAAACCTGACGGGCTCATTTTTCCACACTATATCTGACAGTGTTTCTCTGCTGTTCATAAGGTTTTCAGTGACTAAATATTTGGAAGTAGTTCGTCACTCCTTCTTTCTAGTCTGTCTTCATCTGGAAGCTCATCTGAAACCTGTCCACTATGGGTGACCCTGCTGGTATTTCACACAGGTCAGGTTTCTAGGTTAATTTCATCAGTTGAGTCATCTGTGACAGTAACCTGCCCTGTACAGAAGATGGCTTTTTATGAGCAGAAACAACAAAAAAGCAATTTCTCCAGATTCTAATTCCACAAAAGCAGAAGAAATCTTTACCAAAGGATTTGAACCAGAAAGAAGCATTGTAAATGTCTTGTACTGTTCCTCAAGGCACTACAATCATCTTCTTCAAAGACAGTATTTTGAAAATATCTGGTTTAGATTAAATATGGTACCACTATAACCTCTCTTATACAAAATACCTTTTGGACATAGGATATTGTATAATCTTGGAAAAAATTCTGCAAGATGCAGAGATAGACTCATGTTTTATTGGAAATGCAATGTTCAAGATTGTCTGGTAACTGACTTTCAGAGAAAGAACACAGAAGGCCTGAAATCACCAAGATTACATTACCCCTGAGAATCCCTGGTGGAGAAGTGTTTAGGGGCGTGGCTGCTAACTGAAAGGCTGGCTGTTGGAATCAACAAACTGCTTCATGGAAGAAAGATGTGGCAGCTCGCTTTCATAAAGATTACAGCCTTGGAAACTCTATTGGGCAATTCTACTCTGTCCTATAGAATGGAAATTAACTTGATGGCAGTGGGTCAGCAGTTTTATCCCTGATTTGAAATACTTTACCCCAGTGATTTTCAGCCTTAACTGATCGTGTAATAATTTCAAGAGCTTTTAAAAATACTGAGGACTTGGTTATACCCACAAAAATTCTGACCTCATTGATCTGCTGTTAAAAGCTGCACTGGCATTCTAATGTGCAGTTAGGGTTGTGAGACACTGGTTTAAAGAAGGTTTCTCAAACTTTAGTGTGAATCACCCAGGGATCTTGCTAAAATGTAGATTTTAGTTCAGTAGATCTGAAATGGGGTCTGAGATTCATCGTATTCACGGAGCTTCCAGAGACATCTGTTTCTGATCCAAGAACCACACTTTCAGTGGTAAAGATCTGTACTATACAATTCTCTGTACAAAAGACACTTGGCAACTTGGCACTATTGTCTATCATGATGAAATGCATTCAACTTACCACTTTAAAACTAATGCTCCAGGCATTTACTTTAGCAAATATTTATTGAACACTTACTATGTACAAGGTACCATTTGTTTGTTGTACTGTGGTGGCTTGTGTGTTGCTGTGATGCTGGAAACTATGCCACTGGTATTTCAGGTCACCTGTGGAGGGTAGATTTCAGCAAAGCTTCCAGAGCAGAAAGAAGAGGTGTACCACTTCTGAAAAGTTAGCCTTATGAATCACAGTGAAACATTATATATGTTATATATATATGGAGCTCTGGTAGCGTGGTGGCTACGAATCAGGCTGCTAACGTCAAGGTCGGCAGTTCGAAACTACCAACAGTTCTGTGGGAGAAAGATGAAGTATTCTGCTCCCGTAAAGATTTACAGCCTCGGAAACCCTGTGCAGGGTCACTGTGAGTTGGAACCAACTCCATGGTACTTAATAACAATAACATACACACTTATATATATATGTCTTATGTAGTGCTGGAAGATGAGCCCCTCAGGTTGAAAGGCATTCAAAATACAACTAGGGAAGAGCTGCCGCCTCAAAGAGGAGTTGACCTTATTGATGAGAATGGAGTCAACTTTTCAATACATTCAGTTGCTGATGGGGCACAACTCAAAATGAGAAGCAGCAGCTGTAAACATCCATTAATAATTGGAGTAAGGAATATACTAAATACAAATCTAGGAACATTAGAAGTCTTCAAAAATGAAATCCTAAAGATTGAAATCCTAGGCATTATTACTGGCTGAAATGGACTAGTATGGGTCATTTTGAATTATATAATCATATGGTTTTACCTGGAGACCTGGCATGGTGCTGTGGGTTAATGCACCAGACTGCAAAGCTATTTTAACTGCAAGGTCAGTGGGCCAAGCTCACCAGCTGCTCCTTGGAAACCCTACACAAGATTGTTAGGGGTCAGGATCCGCTCAGCGGCCCTTAACAAAAACAACAATGGTTTATTAGCCAGGAAGGACAACTTGAAAAGGAATTTAGCATCAAAAAGAATATTTCAAGTTCTGTCTTGAAATACAATGCTGTCTGTGCTAGAACAATATGCATATGCCTATAAAGAAGACCAAGGAGCCTTGGTGGCATAGTGGCTTACATGTTGGGCTGCTAATCTCAAGGTCAGCAGTTCGAAACTAGCAGCAATTCCACGGGAGAAACATGAGGCTTTCTGCTCCCGTAAAGATTTACAGCCTCGGAAACACTGTACAGGGTCACTATGAGTCCAAATCAACTCCACAGTTCTTAACAACAACAACAAACCCTATTCTGGGTCACTATGAGTTGGAACGGACTTGATAACACTTAACAACAGCAGCAACATATGACACTGGGTGAGTTATCAGAAGAAGGACATCAGAAGGTGGTAAAGTAAAGGGCCAGTGATGACACATGGCCACAACAATGGACTCAAAGATGGTGCAGGACCCATCAGTCTCTTAATGTAGTAAAACGAGTCAGAACCAACTCAACAGTGACTCAACAAAAAAGCCAGAGTGATGAACAGCTAAACACGCAATTTGATAAGAGATCTAAACAGTAACAAAAGTGGAATGAATTGTCATTTTGTCAAATGATACTCAAAGTGCTTCTAAGTCCTTGAAAAACAAAACAGATTCTTAAAGGTATCCAGCAACCCTGCAGCATCTTGCATAAGTGGGCAGTAAATATGGCACTCAATATCCACCCTCCACATGAAATCATTAGCATAAATATACATTTCTCATGACTTCCTTCTGTGACATTGGGCGCCCTTGGAGAGGTGGAGTGAAGCCTGAGAATTTCTGGCCCACTTCTTCCCATTTTCAGAACACAATGCAGAGTGTATAAAGACATAGTTTCTCTTGAGAGGGGTGTGCAGTGGGAGGGAGTAGATTTACAAGTCTCGTTGTTCTAAGCTGGTACCTGGGTTTTCTGGGGCCCAGCCTAGGCATCTGTATGTCAGCATATTCTCTTACACATCAGTATGACTCAGAGTCTTCCTTGTCCCCTAATTAGCACTCCTCTAGTAGCTATCCCAATTAGCTGAGACTGGATCGATTTCTTTCCACAAAGAACATTTCTCTCCATACCTCCTAACCCTGGATGGAGGCCTGCACCAAACTCATGAACCTCTTACAATGTGGTTCTTTTCCCTTACAATCTTTTCTCTTACAATCTTTCCCCTTAGACTTTGCTCATTAAGTACCACCAATCCAGAAGACCCCAGGGATTGCAACAGCCCCCAAGTAAAACTCCCTTGCATGGAGAATTGCACTCCAATGCCACATTTGCCATACCTCCAGGGACACTTTGATTTGTACTGCTAGTTACCAGTATACTGTTGTTAAATGCCATTGAGACTGTTTTGTATCGCAGCAACTCTTCACAGGGTTTCTGAGGAGCAGCTGGTGGGTTTGAATGGCCAACCTATGGTTAGCAGTCCAGTGCTTACCCTACAGTACCACACCAGGACTCCATACTGCAGCCAGGTTTATGTCCTGGCCCTGCCATACACCATTATCTACTCCTTTCCTTCCCCACCAAAGCATATTTCCCCCAGGCTAAATGATACACTGAGTCACTGTTTCTCACCCGCATTTTCAAATCTATGAAACATCTTAACCCGTGTTTTGGGGCTAAAAACAACCAGAGATCAGGAGAGGTTAAATGTAGTGTTTTCAAGGTGACCCATAGGAAAAAGATGAAGCTTTCTGCTCCCACAAGAATTTACAGCCTTAGAAACCCTATACAGAGTTGTTATGAATCAGAACCGACTCGATGGTACTAACCACCACCAACAACAACAAGGTGACCCAGCACCACTGCATGAGACAGAAGAACTTCTGGGTCCCTTTCACTGTGCTCTCAGATCACATTGCTGCTCAAAAACACAAGTCCAATCAGGGATATCTAAATATATGTTTAAGCTGAACAGTCCAGCATTATGATATTGATTTTTTAAGTTAAAAATACAAGATGAGCTATCAGCTGAACCTAAAAAAATTCTGTTTATATAGCTTCAAATTCCTTTATGACACAGACTCTGCTGGGTCATTGATACAAGTCTCCTTCAAAGGGGAGCACAAAGTACTCCCTAATATTTAGGGCTATCACTCATCTGTCACTTTGTCAGACTGTGGGCTTGGATATTCTTATGATGCGGGAAGCTACACCTTTGGCATTTCAACCACCAGTAGGATACAGTAGACAGAATTCAGTGGAGCGTCACACTATGAGACTAGCAAGAAAGGCCTACTGATCTACTTCTGAAATGTAACCATAGAAAACCCTGTGGATCATCACAGCATGCAGGTAGTCACAGACTAACAGTAGGGGTTTCATTTCATTGACTCTATCTTTAGTTTGTTCTGACTTAAGTCAAAGACTTCTTTCTATTTTGATTTTTCATTAATTTTCCTGTTATTAGCAGTATCTTTATAAATCTCATCTTTATTTGTCTTTGGGCATCTGTAAGTGAACATCTTAATTCAAATATACTGTATGGTGTAATATGTTATTGTTGTTAAGTGTTCTCAAGTCGTGCCTACTAATAGTGACCCTGTATAGGGTTTCTATAGCTTCAAATCTCATTTTTCTCTTGAGGAGTGGCTAGTGGACTCGAACCCCAGATTTTGTGGTTCGCAGTCCAGTGTTTATCCTATGGAGCCACTGCATTCCTGATTGTGTAATAGAGTGCTGAAAACTGTGCCCCCTAGGGTGAAAGGCACTGAACAACAGACTCAGAGATGCCAGTGATGATGACTAGAACACAGAACTGGACAATGTTTCTTTCTGCATTATATGAGGACATCATGAGTTAAGTATGACTCAACAAGAGCTAACTATAGGTGCTCTGACTAACTCCCTGCTGTGTGCAGACAAGTCTCACTGTTTGTCCTACCACACCAGAATTGCCTCTTCTAAGAAGCTCTTCGTTCTCTGGCCCCACAAGGTAGCCACGTCTCTGTTAGATGATACCATGCCCAGCCAGGTCAAAGCTGACTGTCACAAATGGACATGCTGCCCAAGTAATCAACTCATTGACTGGTTTGTGACCAGAAAAAGCTCATCTCCTGGAGACTCTAAGACACATAAGTGGTGAACAATCATTCTGGAGAGTTACAGCAAACCTCAGGCCAATAGTCATGCAAGGACACAGGCAAGCAACGAAAGGCTATCCAAAAAGGGAATTGGAGAGGGGATAAAATTAAACAGACAAGGGGGTCCCAAAAACCCACTGGCATTCTTATGTTAGTGTTGTCAAGTGTTAACAACATCCTATTGATGTTGTTAAATGCTGTCGAGTAGGTTCCAACTCATAGCCACCCTTCATACGGTTTCCAAGGATTACCTGGTGACTTTGAACTGCCTACCTTGTAGTTCAAAGTCCAGCGTTGATCCTACAGCACCACACCAGGAGTCCATAGTGACCCTATAGGTGAGTAGAACTGCCCCATAGGATTTCCAAATCTCTTAATCTTTATGGAAGCTGACTGCAATATCTTTCTACCATAGAGTATAAATTTTTCAGCAAGTTGTCAAAAGTTTAATCACTGCACCACCAGGGCTCCATCAGAGAAGGGGCTCCAAAACTCAAACCCTCTGCCACTGAGTCAATTCCAACTCATAGCAATCTTGTATAGGTTTTCCATGATTGTAGATCTTTAAGGAGACAGACAGCTTCACCTTTCTTTTATGGAGTGGCTGGTGGGTTTGAGCCACCGACGTTTCAGTAAGCAGTCCAACACCGAAGCCACACTTCCACCAGAACTCCTTTAGAAAAAGGGCTGTTGTTAAGTGTCATCGAGTTGGTTCCGACTCATAATGACCCAGTATAGGGTTTCCAAGGTGTATAACTGGTGAGTTTAAACCACCGACCTTGTGGTTCAAGCTGACCTCTGGGTCCTGTGTTTATCCTACAGTTTCACACCAGAAAGGGCACGACTGGAAAATTACAGGTCAGAGACATTCACCTGCAGAATTAAAAGGGGCTTACTTACACTTTTCTCCTAGTGTGGCACTGTGGGTTAATGTGCTGGACTACAAGATCGGTTTGAACCACAAGGTCAGTGGTTCAAGCTCACCGGGTGCTCCTCAGAAACCCAATATAGGGTCACCAGGAGTCAGAACCAACTCAATGGCACTTAATAACAACAGCAACACTGTCTACAGAGTCCTGGTATGGTAGTCACTGGACTGCTAACCAGGAGGTTAAAATCGTCCAGATGCTTTTCAGAAACCCCACACAGGGTCACTGTGAGTTTGAACTGACTTGATGGCACTTACCAACAACAATAGGATCACTGTAAGAATGGCAGTGGGATTGGGGGCTCCTTCTTTATATAATTTTATGACACTTTCCTCTCCTCTCTGTTTCTTGATCATTTCAATAAGCTGAAATAGACTTCTATTCTGTGCAGCCAAAGATTCTGCATAGAGTCTGATGAATGAGGGTAATCAAAAAGTATTGCCAAAAGACCTGGGGGCCCCTGGTGACATAGACACAGTGACATAGCCACAGAGGACTAGAGTGGACAGTGAAGCATCCAGCTGATAAGAAGAGAGGGCATATGCACAAGAACACCCACACTTACAATTAATATCCACTTGACCTGGCTTCAATGACTGGATGATCAGAGCTCAACTAGAAGAAGAAAGAAGAGGAAGAAAAGAATAAACTGATATAATTTGATGAACTTGACCTACACCTATGGATGCAGTAGCTCAAAAGAGGGAGTAAATCTTTGCAGCGAAGATCATTCCCACCCCCTCAATACACAGGGTACACAGGGATGGGCAACTTGGACATTGGCTACCAAAAATGGGGTGGGGGGCTACAAAGGCAAGGAGTGGCTGGCTTACAAGCTTTCAAGATGGAGCCTAGATCCAGAGGGCATGGAGGAAGGTGGAATCTTCACTGAGTAGTATCCAACTTGTCTGGGCAGGACTGATAAAAGGAGATGGGGATAACACTCATGTGGTACTATGGTGAAAAATTACTATCAGGAGTGACTGTGAGGGTTGGAAATGTAAAGGTAGACATTTTGTAGCAAAAGGAAGGGAGTGGTTGACTTTGCAGTCCAGGAGTGGAGGTCCCTGGGACCATCAAGGGAGAAGAGTGGAGTACAGGACCCTACTCAGAGACACAGTGATGCCAGAGATGCAGACAGAGATGATGACATGGAGAGATGGAGCAGCTGGGGACTCTAGACTCAGAGAGGGAGAGGGGCTGTGTGCTAACAAGCGGGGGAGAGTCTTGCAGGGTATACCCTTTGGTTGTTTGATGATGCATGGAGGGGACTGTAACCATGGCAATGTAATGATATTTGATAGAATGAATATAAAGCTAATGTTCTCCCATATAAACTATCACATACTTCACAATAAAACAGTTGGGAAAAAAAAAAAGTTTTGCCAGGGTTTCAGTTTATTACCAAAAAAAAAAAAAAGTTTTAATATGCCTTAGGGGTCAGTAAGTAGATGGTTGCAGACAAGTTTTCTCAGCAATACACTTGTATTAGTCTCATTACGGTGCCTTCAAAAAAAAAAAAGGCCCAATAAAGACAATGGCTTCTGAGGATATGTCTGGTCGGTCAAATTCAAAGCAGTGAGATCTTTGGATTCCAAAGGGGTAATCTTGATAGATTATCTTGAAAACACAGGATGATCACAGGGGCTTATTATTTAAAATTAAAAAAAAGTTTTCAGAAAATGGAAAACTGCATTGGTAAGAAAATAACCAGGAAAGTGGTGTTAAGAAATGCTTATTTCCATCATAGCAATGCACCTGCTCATGCTTTGCAGAGAGCCAAGGCTGTCCCTGAGAGAATTTCTTTGAGAAACCATATCTCCAAGAGAATTTCATTGAGAAACCATATCTCATTCACCCTACAGCCCCGGTCTTGCTCCTTAGGCTTCTTTGTAATCCTAATACTCAAAGAACACTTAAGAAGAATGTGATTTGAGTTCCTCTTTTACGCCACTTTTACATGGCGTAAATCAGACTGCAGAATTCTTTTGGGAAATGTTGTTGTTAAGTGCAGTTGAGTGGGTTTGACTCATAGCAACCCTGCCTAGAGTTTCTGAGGAGCAGCTGGTGGGTTTGGACCACTGACCTTGCAGTTCAATCCAACCTTGCAGTCAAGTGTATTACCCTGCAGCACCATGCCAGGATTCCTTAGGGAAGGGCTAAAGAGATAGAAACACTGCCTTTATAAATGCATAGACCTAGATGGTGGTTACATCAAAAAACAAAAACTTTATATTTTCATTTTTGTCTCTATGATTTTATAGCAATACTTTCTGACTTGCCTCCATACTGTCCTTTCTAGGATACCTCAGATCATCTTCAAACTAAAAAAAGTTGTTGGATATGTCATTAATTTGATATAGGAATTCAAATACAATCTAATACCTAACCTATTTAACAGAACTAATGCATATTAAGTAGAAAGAATCATGTTTCTTATTTCTTATCTGCATTCCCCAGGGGAACTTCATTTAGCTGAAACCAAAAATGTATTCTATATATCTGATACTCCATAATAATGTACAGCACTGGGCTCAGGATAAGAAGTCAAGCATAAATTGGTGAAGCAGCAAAATATGCACAGATAATAAAAGCTAATGAGTCTCTAAAATCTTAGTAGCGTTCTTATTTCTCTTTATGAGATAATAGCAGTTCCATAGGTTTTATAAAGGGCCAACTGGGCAGTGTAATTGGTATTAAGTTACCAAAATCAAAAAAGTGTACCTACTGTAGTAGTGAGAAACAAACAAGAGCATGTGATACAACAATTGAATAAAAAATACATTGAATATTTCACAGAAGAAGCTATTGAAATGGTGCCACAAATAACTCTAATTCCACTAGGACTAGACCTTGAACCATGTACCCCTTGAGGGCTGGTCCAAGGACACTTGAGGAGTATACTATATTTGGCATTCTGTTAAAGACAAGCCTGGTACATTATAAAAGGAGACCTTTTCCTCCTTCACAGTATCTAGAGAATAATTGTCAAGTGTAGGATAGGAAGTGTACTGTTAACCACAAGGTCAGTAGTTCAAACCCATCAGCTGATCCTTGGAAATCCTACATAGACCTGCACAAGACCTCTTTAAAGTGTTAAAGAGCAAAGATGTAAGATTGAGGACTAAGGTGCACCTGATCCAAGTCATGGTATTTTCAATACCTTCATTTGCATGTGAAAGTTGGACAATGAAGACCATAGAATAATTGATTCATTTGAATGATGGTGTTGGAGAAGAGTATCAAAAGTACCATGGATTGCCAAAAGAACAAACAAATCTGTGTTGGAATAAGTACAACCAGAATGCTCCTTAGAAGCCAGGATGGTCAGGCTTCATCTTTTATACTTCGGACACACTGACTGTAGGGACCAGTCCCTGGAGAATGACAACATGCTTGGTATAGTGAAGGGTCAGCAAGAGGAAGGAGAGGAAGATAGCCAATTAGATGGTCTGACACAGTGGCAACAGCAATGGGCTCAACCATGTCAGCAATTGTTAGGTTGGCGCAGGACCGAGTAGTGTTTCATTCTGTTGTGCATAAGGTCGCTATGAGATGGTACTGACTCAATGGCAGTTAACAACAACAACAACATAAGCCAGAACCCATTGGACAGCACTTAACAATAACAACAATCAGACAACTCCTTCACTTTACTGTTGTTGTTAGCTATCATCATGTCAGCCACATACACAAGGCAACAAAACACAATTTAGGGACCTTTGGACTATTTAGTGGATTTCCAAAAGGTTCACCTAACAGGCTGGTCCAGTTGTGCCCCACCTCATCCATCCTCCAGTTAAGTGCTGCCAGATTGATCTTTTCTAACACAAAAATCAGATCATGTCCCCTATCAGTGTAACAGCTGCAAAGGTTCGCTGCTGTCTTCAGTATGACGTATAACACCATTAAAATGATATATAAGGCACATCAAGATCTTGCTAAATGGATTGCATTCTCTTTGCCTCATTGCCTTTGCATAGGCTGGTGACTCCATGTGCTTAGGTTGGCCACTTCCCTATCTCATTCTGTCATCCCGGTTCAGCTATCTGACCCTCAGGAAGTTTTCCATTTGTCTACCTGTCTGAGATACCTGCCAATCTCAGACAAGTATATCCATGCTATATACTTGTCATAGCTTTTATAGAGTCCTGGGATCTTTATTTCTGGGTGTGCTCTACTATAGTTCTTTTCAACCATTTCTGCTACTGTAACCAGTAAAGGGGAGTACAGTGGTTCCACATGATAAACACTGGATTGTGAACCACAAGGTCCACAATTTGAATCTGCCAGTCACTCCTCGGGAGAAGGATAATGTTTTTGAAATGTTCCCACAAAAATGTAAAAGCCTTGGGAAACCCATACAGGGTTGCTGTGAGTTAGAACTGACTCAACAGCACTTAACAACAACATAACATAAGGAGTTTTGAAAAAATACGAACTCATTTATACACTTTTAATTT